>NW_027478757.1:300000-589488 GCF_051014685.1 Ptiloglossa arizonensis | reverse complement strand
GAGAAACTAAGAATTTTCGCAGTTCTGATGCTCGAAACGAATAACTATAACGGACTAGGGGAAAAGTACGCATACAGTTGTAATCGGGCGGGTTTCTACTCTCAGATGCAACAGAAATTTTGCGGATTGGTCAATCCGTTCGCGAGATATGGCAGTTTGGAGGAAAGAAACGCTTGAGAAACTCAAAATTTTCGCAGTTCTGATGCTCGAAACGAATAACTAGAACGGCCTAGGGGAAAAGTACGCAGACCGTTGTAATCGGGGGAGATTCTACCTTCAGATGCAACAGAAATTTTGTTCATTGGTCAATCCATTCGCGAGATATGGCAGTTTGGAAGTAAGAAACGCTTGAGAAACTCAAAATTTTCGCAGTTCTGATGCACGAAACGAATGACTAGAACGGCCTAGGGGAAAAGTACGCATACCGTTGTAATCGGGCGAGATTCTACCTTCAGATGCAACAGAAATTTTGCGGATTGGTCAATCCGTTCGCGAGATATGGCAGTTTGGAGGTAAGAAACGCTTGAGAAACTCAAAATTCTTGCAGTTCTGTTGCACGAAACGAATAACTAGAACGGCCTAGGGGAAAAGTACGCATACCGTTGTAATCGGGCGAGTTTCCACTTTCAGATGCAACAGAAATTTTGCGGATTGGTCAATCCGTTCGCGAGATATGGCAGTTTGGAGGTAAGAAACGCTTGAGATACTCAAAATTTTCGCAGTTCTGATGCTCGAAACGAATAACTAGAACGGCCTAGGGGAAAAGTACGCATACCGTTGTAATCGGGCGAGTTTCTACCTTCAGATGCAACAGAAATTTTGCGGATTGGTCAATCTGTTCGCGAGATATGGCAGTTTGGAAGTAAGAAACGCTTGAGAAACTCAAAATTTTCGCAGTTGTGATGCTTGAAACGAAAAACTAGAACGGCCTAGGGGAAAAGTACGCATACCGTTGTAATCGGGCGAGTTTCTACTTTCAGATGCAACAGAAATTTTGCAGATTGGTCAATCCGTTCGCGAGATATGGCAGTTTGGAGGTAAGAAACGCTTGAGAAACTCAAAATTTTCGCAGTTCTGATGCTCGAAACGAATAACTAGAAAGGCCTAGGGAAAAAGTACGCATACCGCTGTAATCGGGCGAGTTTCTGCTTTCAGATGCATCAGAAATTTTGCGGATTGGTCAATCCGTTCGCGAGATGTGGCAGTTTGGAGGTAAGAAACGCTTGAGAAACTCAAAATTTTCGAAGTTCTGATGCTCGAAACGAATAACTAGAACGGCCTAGGGGAAAAGTACGTATACCGTTGTAATTGGGCGAGTTTCTACTTTCAGATGCAACAGAAATTTTGCGGATTGGCCAATCCGTTCGCGAGATATGGCAGTTTGGAGGTAAGAAACGCTTGAGAAACTCAAAATTATCGAAGTTCTGATGCTCGAAACGAATAACTACAACGGCCTAGGGGAAAAGTACGTATACCGTTGTAATCGGGCGAGTTTCTACTTTCAGATGCAACAGAAATTTTGCGGATTGGCCAATCCGTTCGCGAGATATGGCAGTTTGGAGGTAAGCAACGCTTGAGAAACTCAAAATTTTCGCAGTTCTGTTGCGCGAAACGAATAACTAGAATGGCCTAGGGGAAAAGTACGCATACAGTTGTAATCGGGCGAGTTTCCACTTTCAGATGCAACAGAAATTTTGTGGATTGGTCAATCCGTTCGCGAGATATGGCAGTTTGGAGGTAAGCAACGCTTGAGAAACTCAAAATTTTCGCAGTTCTGTTGCTCGATACGAATAACTAGAACGGCCTAGGGGAAAAGTACGCATACAGTTGTAATCGGGCGAGTATCCACTTTCAGATGCAACAGAAATTTTGCGGATTGGTCAATCCGTTAGCGAGATATGGCAGTTTGGAGGTAAGAAACGCTTGAGAAGCTCAAAGTTTTCGCAGTTCTGATGCTCGACAAGCATAACTAGAACGGCCTAGGGGAAAAGTACGCATGCCGTTGTAATCGGGCCATTTTCTACTTTCAGATGCAACAGAAATTTTGCGGATTGGTCAATCCGTTCGCGAGATATGGCAGTTTGGAGGTAAGCAACGCTTGAGAAACTCAAAATTTTCGCAGTTCTGTTGCTCGAAACGAATAACTAGAACGGCCTAGGGGAAAAGTACGCATACAGTTGTAATCGGGCGAGTTTCTACTTTCACATGCAACAGAAATTTTGCGGATTGGTCAATCCGTTCGCGAGATATGGCTGTTTGGAGGTAAGAAACGCTTGATGAACTCAAAATTTTCGCAGTTCTGATGCTCGACAGGCACAACTAGAACGGCCTAGGGGAAAAGTACGTATACCGTTGTAATCGGGCGAGTTTCTACTTTCAGATGCAACAGAAATTTTGAGGATTGGTCAATTCGTTCGCGAGATATGGCAGTTTGGAGGTAAGAAACGCTTGAGAAACTAAGAATTTTCGCAGTTCTGATGCTCGAAACGAATAACTATAACGGACTAGGGGAAAAGTACGCATACAGTTGTAATCGGGCGGGTTTCTACTCTCAGATGCAACAGAAATTTTGCGGATTGGTCAATCCGTTCGCGAGATATGGCAGTTTGGAGGAAAGAAACGCTTGAGAAACTCAAAATTTTCGCAGTTCTGATGCTCGAAACGAATAACTAGAACGGCCTAGGGGAAAAGTACGCAGACCGTTGTAATCGGGGGAGATTCTACCTTCAGATGCAACAGAAATTTTGTTCATTGGTCAATCCATTCGCGAGATATGGCAGTTTGGAAGTAAGAAACGCTTGAGAAACTCAAAATTTTCGCAGTTCTGATGCACGAAACGAATGACTAGAACGGCCTAGGGGAAAAGTACGCATACCGTTGTAATCGGGCGAGATTCTACCTTCAGATGCAACAGAAATTTTGCGGATTGGTCAATCCGTTCGCGAGATATGGCAGTTTGGAGGTAAGAAACGCTTGAGAAACTCAAAATTCTTGCAGTTCTGTTGCACGAAACGAATAACTAGAACGGCCTAGGGGAAAAGTACGCATACCGTTGTAATCGGGCGAGTTTCCACTTTCAGATGCAACAGAAATTTTGCGGATTGGTCAATCCGTTCGCGAGATATGGCAGTTTGGAGGTAAGAAACGCTTGAGATACTCAAAATTTTCGCAGTTCTGATGCTCGAAACGAATAACTAGAACGGCCTAGGGGAAAAGTACGCATACCGTTGTAATCGGGCGAGTTTCTACCTTCAGATGCAACAGAAATTTTGCGGATTGGTCAATCTGTTCGCGAGATATGGCAGTTTGGAAGTAAGAAACGCTTGAGAAACTCAAAATTTTCGCAGTTGTGATGCTTGAAACGAAAAACTAGAACGGCCTAGGGGAAAAGTACGCATACCGTTGTAATCGGGCGAGTTTCTACTTTCAGATGCAACAGAAATTTTGCAGATTGGTCAATCCGTTCGCGAGATATGGCAGTTTGGAGGTAAGAAACGCTTGAGAAACTCAAAATTTTCGCAGTTCTGATGCGCGAAGCGAATAACTAGAACGGCCTAGGCGAAAAGTACGTATACCGTTGTAATCGGGCGAGTTTCTACTTTCACATGCAACAGAAATTTTGCGGATTGGTCAATCCGTTCGCGAGATATGGCAGTTTGGATGTAAGAAACGCTTGAGAAACTAAGAATTTTCGCAGTTCTGATGCTCGAAACGAATAACTATAACGGACTAGGGGAAAAGTACGCATACAGTTGTAATCGGGCGGGTTTCTACTCTCAGATGCAACAGAAATTTTGCGGATTGGTCAATCCGTTCGCGAGATATGGCAGTTTGGAGGAAAGAAACGCTTGAGAAACTCAAAATTTTCGCAGTTCTGATGCTCGACAGGCACAACTAGAACGGCCTAGGGGAAAAGTACGTATACCGTTGTAATCGGGCGAGTTTCTACTTTCAGATGCAACAGAAATTTTGCGGATTGGTCAATTCGTTCGCGAGATATGGCAGTTTGGAGGTAAGAAACGCTTGAGAAACTAAGAATTTTCGCAGTTCTGATGCTCGAAACGAATAACTATAACGGACTAGGGGAAAAGTACGCATACAGTTGTAATCGGGCGGGTTTCTACTCTCAGATGCAACAGAAATTTTGCGGGTTGGTCAATCCGTTCGCGAGATATGGCAGTTTGGAGGAAAGAAACGCTTGAGAAACTCAAAATTTTCGCAGTTCTGATGCTCGAAACGAATAACTAGAACGGCCTAGGGGAAAAGTACGCAGACCGTTGTAATCGGGGGAGATTCTACCTTCAGATGCAACAGAAATTTTGTTCATTGGTCAATCCGTTCGCGAGATATGGCAGTTTGGAAGTAAGAAACGCTTGAGAAACTCAAAATTTTCGCAGTTCTGATGCACGAAACGAATAACTAGAACGGCCTAGGGGAAAAGTACGCATACCGTTGTAATCGGGCGAGATTCTACCTTCAGATGCAACAGAAATTTTGCGGATTGGTCAATCCGTTCGCGAGATATGGCAGTTTGGAAGTAAGAAACGCTTGAGAAACTCAAAATTTTTGCAGTTCTGTTGCACGAAACGAATAACTAGAACGGCCTAGGGGAAAAGTACGCATACCGTTGTAATCGGGCGAGTTTCCACTTTCAGACGCAACAGAAATTTTGCGGATTGGTCAATCCGTTCGCGAGATATGGCAGTTTGGAAGTAAGAAACGCTTGAGATACTCAAAATTTTCGCAGTTCTGATGCTCGAAACGAATAACTAGAACGGCCTAGGGGAAAAGTACGCATACCGTTGTAATCGGGCGAGTTTCTACCTTCAGATGCAACAGAAATTTTGCGGATTGGTCAATCTGTTCGCGAGATATGGCAGTTTGGAAGTAAGAAACGCTTGAGAAACTCAAAATTTTCGCAGTTGTGATGCTTGAAACGAATAACTAGAACGGCATAGGGGAAAAGTACGCATACCGTTGTAATCGGGCGAGTTTCTACTTTCAGATGCAACAGAAATTTTGCGGATTGGTCAATACGTTCGCGAGATATGACAGTTTGGAGGTAAGAAACGCTTGAGAAACTCAAAATTTTCGCAGTTCTGATGCTCGAAGCGAATAACTAGAACGGCCTAGGCGAAAAGTACGTATACCGTTGTAATCGGGCGAGTTTCTACTTTCAGATGCAACAGAAATTTTGCGGATTGGTCAATCCGTTCGCGAGATATGGCAGTTTGGATGTAAGAAACGCTTGAGAAACTCAAAATTTTCGCAGTTCTGATGCTCGAAACGAATAACTAGAACGGCCTAGGGGAAAAGTACGTATACCGTTGCAATCGGGCGAGTTTCTACTTTCAGGTGCAACAGAAATTTTGCGGATTGGTCAATCCGTTCGCGAGATATGGCAGTTTGGAGAAAAGCAACGCTTGAGAAACTCAAAATTTTCGCAGTTCTGTTGCTCGAAACGAATAACTAGAACGGCCTAGGGGAAAAGTACGCATACAGTTGTAATCGGGCGGGTTTCCACTTTCAGATGCAACAGAAATTTTGCGGATTGGACAATCCGTTCGCGAGATATGGCAGTTTGGAAGTAAGAAACGCTTGAGAAACTCAAAATTTTCGCAGTTCTGATGCTCGAAACGAATTACTAGGGCGGCCTAGGGGAAAAGTACGCATACCGTTGTAATTGGGCGAGTTTCTGCTTTCAGATGCATCAGAAATTTTGCGGATTGGTCAATCCGTTCGCGAGATGTGGCAGTTTGTAGGTAAGAAACGCTTGAGAAACTCAAAATTTTCGCAGTTCTGATGCTCGACAAGCATAACTAGAACGGCCTAGGGGAAAAGTACGCATGCCGTTGTAATCGGGCGAGTTTCTACTTTCACATGCAACAGAAATTTTGCGGATTGGTCAATCCGTTCGCGAGATATGGCAGTTTGGAGGTAAGAAACGCTTGAGAAATTCAAAATTTTCACAGTTCTGATGCTCTAAACGAATAACCAGAACGGTCTAGGGGAAAAGTACGAACACCGTTGTAATCGGGCGAGTTTCTACTTTCAGATGCAACAGAAATTTTGCGGATTGGATAATCCGTTCGCGAGATATGGCAGTTTGGACGTAAGAAACGCTTGAGAAACTCAAAATTTTCGCAGTTCTGATGCTCGAAACGAATAACTAGAACGGCCTAGGGGAAAAGTACGAATAGTGTTGTAATCAGGCGAGTTTCTACTTTCAGATGCAACAGAAATTTTGCGAATTGGTCAATCCGTTCGCGAGAAATGGCAGTTTGGAGGTAAGAAACGCTCGAGAAACTCAAAATTTTCGAAGTTCTGATGCTCGAAACGAATAACTAGAACTGCCTAGGGGAAAAGTACGTATAGCGTTGTAATTGGGCGAGTTTCTACTTTCAGATGCAACAGAAATTTTGCGGATTGGCCAATCCGTTCGCGAGATATGGCAGTTTGGAGGTAAGAAACGCTTGAGAAACTCAAAATTTTCGAAGTTCTGATGCTCGAAACGAATAACTAGAACGGCCTAGGGGAAAAGTACGTATACCGTTGTAATCGGGCGAGTTTCTACTTTCAGATGCAACAGAAATTTTGCGGATTGGCCAATCCGTTCGCGAGATATGGCAGTTTGGAGGTAAGCAACGCTTGAGAAACTCAAAATTTTCGCAGTTCTGTTGCGCGAAACGAATAACTAGAATGGCCTAGGGGAAAAGTACGCATACAGTTGTAATCGGGCGAGTTTCCACTTTCAGATGCAACAGAAATTTTGCGGATTGGTCAATCCGTTCGCGAGATATGGCAGTTTGGAGGTAAGCAACGCTTGAGAAACTCAAAATTTTCGCAGTTCTGTTGCTCGATACGAATAACTAGAACGGCCTAGGGGAAAAGTACGCATACAGTTGTAATCGGGCGAGTATCCACTTTCAGATGCAACAGAAATTTTGCGGATTGGTCAATCCGTTAGCGAGATATGGCAGTTTGGAGGTAAGAAACGCTTGAGAAGCTCAAAGTTTTCGCAGTTCTAATGCTCGACAAGCATAACTAGAACGGCCTAGGGGAAAAGTACGCATGCCGTTGTAATCGGGCCATTTTCTACTTTCAGATGCAACAGAAATTTTGCGGATTGGTCAATCCGTTCGCGAGATATGGCAGTTTGGAGGTAAGCAACGCTTGAGAAACTCAAAATTTTCGCAGTTCTGTTGCTCGAAACGAATAACTATAACGGACTAGGGGAAAAGTACGCATACAGTTGTAATCGGGCGGGTTTCTACTCTCAGATGCAACAGAAATTTTGCGGATTGGTCAATCCGTTCGCGAGATATGGCAGTTTGGAGGAAAGAAACGCTTGAGAAACTCAAAATTTTCGCAGTTCTGATGCTCGAAACGAATAACTAGAACGGCCTAGGGGAAAAGTACGCAGACCGTTGTAATCGGGGGAGATTCTACCTTCAGATGCAACAGAAATTTTGTTCATTGGTCAATCCATTCGCGAGATATGGCAGTTTGGAAGTAAGAAACGCTTGAGAAACTCAAAATTTTCGCAGTTCTGATGCACGAAACGAATGACTAGAACGGCCTAGGGGAAAAGTACGCATACCGTTGTAATCGGGCGAGATTCTACCTTCACATGCAACAGAAATTTTGCGGATTGGTCAATCCGTTCGCGAGATATGGCAGTTTGGAGGTAAGAAACGCTTGAGAAACTCAAAATTTTTGCAGTTCTGTTGCACGAAACGAATAACTAGAACGGCCTAGGGGAAAAGTACGCATACCGTTGTAATCGGGCGAGTTTCCACTTTCAGATGCAACAGAAATTTTGCGGATTGGTCAATCCGTTCGCGAGATATGGCAGTTTGGAGGTAAGAAACGCTTGAGATACTCAAAATTTTCGCAGTTGTGATGCTTGAAACGAATAACTAGAACGGCATAGGGGAAAAGTACGCATACCGTTGTAATCGGGCGAGTTTCTACTTTCAGATGCAACAGAAATTTTGCGGATTGGTCAATACGTTCGCGAGATATGACAGTTTGGAGGTAAGAAACGCTTGAGAAACTCAAAATTTTCGCAGTTCTGATGCTCGAAGCGAATAACTAGAACGGCCTAGGCGAAAAGTACGTATACCGTTGTAATCGGGCGAGTTTCTACTTTCAGATGCAACAGAAATTTTGCGGATTGGTCAATCCGTTCGCGAGATATGGCAGTTTGGACGTAAGCAACGCTTGAGAAACTCAAAATTTTCGCAGTTCTGTTGCTCGAAACGAATAACTAGAACGGCCTAGGGGAAAAGTACGCATACAGTTGTAATCGGGCGAGTTTCTACTTTCACATGCAACAGAAATTTTGCGGATTGGTCAATCCGTTCGCGAGATATGGCAGTTTGGAGGTAAGAAACGCTTGATGAACTCAAAATTATCGCAGTTCTGATGCTCGACAGGCACAACTAGAACGGCCTAGGGGAAAAGTACGTATACCGTTGTAATCGGGCGAGTTTCTACTTTCAGATGCAACAGAAATTTTGCGGATTGGTCAATTCGTTCGCGAGATATGGCAGTTTGGAGGTAAGAAACGCTTGAGAAACTAAGAATTTTCGCAGTTCTGATGCTCGAAACGAATAACTATAACGGACTAGGGGAAAAGTACGCATACAGTTGTAATCGGGCGGGTTTCTACTCTCAGATGCAACAGAAATTTTGCGGATTGGTCAATCCGTTCGCGAGATATGGCAGTTTGGAGGTAAGAAACGCTTGAGAAACTCAAAATTTTCGCAGTTCTGATGCTCGAAACGAATAACTAGAACGGCCTAGGGGAAAAGTACGCATACCGTTGTAATCGGGCGAGATTCTACCTTCAGATGCAACAGAAATTTTGCGGATTGGTCAATCCGTTCGCGAGATATGGCAGTTTGGAAGTAAGAAACGCTTGAGAAACTCAAAATTTTCGCAGTTCTGATGCACGAAACGAATAACTAGAACGGCCTAGGGGAAAAGTACGCATACCGTTGTAATCGGGCGAGTTTCTACCTTCAGATGCAACAGAAATTTTGCGGATTGGTCAATCCGTTCGCGAGATATGGCAGTTTGGAAGTAAGAAACGCTTGAGAAACTCAAAATTTTCGCAGTTCTGATGCTCGAAACGAATAACTAGAACGGCCTAGGGGAAAAGTACGCTTACCGTGGTAATCGGGCGAGTTTCTACTTTCAGATGCAACAGAAATTTTGCGGATTGGTCAATCCGTTCGCGAGATATGGCAGTTTGGAAGTAAGAAACGCTTGAGAAACTCAAAATTTTTGCAGTTCTGTTGCACGAAACGAATAACTAGAACGGCCTAGGGGAAAAGTACGCATACCGTTGTAATCGGGCGAGTTTCCACTTTCAGACGCAACAGAAATTTTGCGGATTGGTCAATCCGTTCGCGAGATATGGCAGTTTGGAGGTAAGAAACGCTTGAGATACTCAAAATTTTCGCAGTTCTGATGCTCGAAACGAATAACTAGAACGGCCTAGGGGAAAAGTACGCATACCGTTGTAATCGGGCGAGTTTCTACCTTCAGATGCAACAGAAATTTTGCGGATTGGTCAATCTGTTCGCGAGATATGGCAGTTTGGAAGTAAGAAACGCTTGAGAAACTCAAAATTTTCGCAGTTGTGATGCTTGAAACGAATAACTAGAACGGCCTAGGGGAAAAGTACGCATACCGTTGTAATCGGGCGAGTATCTACTTTCAGATGCAACAGAAATTTTGCGGATTGGTCAATACGTTCGCGAGATATGACAGTTTGGAGGTAAGAAACGCTTGAGAAACTCAAAATTTTCGCAGTTCTGATGCTCGAAGCGAATAACTAGAACGGCCTAGGCGAAAAGTACGTATACCGTTGTAATCGGGCGAGTTTCTACTTTCAGATGCAACAGAAATTTTGCGGATTGGTCAATCCGTTCGCGAGATATGGCAGTTTGGACGTAAGCAACGCTTGAGAAACTCAAAATTTTCGCAGTTCTGTTGCTCGAAACGAATAACTAGAACGGCCTAGGGGAAAAGTACGCATACAGTTGTAATCGGGCGAGTTTCTACTTTCACATGCAACAGAAATTTTGCGGATTGGTCAATCCGTTCGCGAGATATGGCAGTTTGGAGGTAAGAAACGCTTGATGAACTCAAAATTATCGCAGTTCTGATGCTCGACAGGCACAACTAGAACGGCCTAGGGGAAAAGTACGTATACCGTTGTAATCGGGCGAGTTTCTACTTTCAGATGCAACAGAAATTTTGCGGATTGGTCAATTCGTTCGCGAGATATGGCAGTTTGGAGGTAAGAAACGCTTGAGAAACTAAGAATTTTCGCAGTTCTGATGCTCGAAACGAATAACTATAACGGACTAGGGGAAAAGTACGCATACCGTTGTAATCGGGCGAGATTCTACCTTCAGATGCAACAGAAATTTTGCGGATTGGTCAATCCGTTCGCGAGATATGGCAGTTTGGAAGTAAGAAACGCTTGAGAAACTCAAAATTTTTGCAGTTCTGTTGCACGAAACGAATAACTAGAACGGCCTAGGGGAAAAGTACGCATACTGTTTTAATCGGGCGAGTTTCCACTTTCAGATGCAACAGAAATTTTGCGGATTGGTCAATCCGTTCGCGAGATATGGCAGTTTGGAAGTAAGAAACGCTTGAGAAACTCAAAATTTTCGCAGTTCTGATGCTCGAAACGAATTACTAGGGCGGCCTAGGGGAAAAGTACGCATACCATTGTAATCGGGCGAGTTTCTACTTTCAGATGCAACAGAAATTTTGCGGATTGGTCAATCCGTTCGCGAGATATGGCAGTTTGGAAGTAAGAAACGCTTGAGAAACTCAAAATTTTCGCAGTTCTGATGCACGAAACGAATAACTAGAACGGCCTAGGGGAAAAGTACGCGTACCGTTGTAATCGGGCGAGTTTCTACCTTCAGATGCAACAGAAATTTTGCGGATTGGTCAATCCGTTCGCGAGATATGGCAGTTTGGAGGTAAGAAACGCTTGAGAAACTCAAAATTTTCGCAGTTCTGATGCTCGACACAAATAACTAGAACGGCCTAGGGGAAAAGTACGCATACCGTTGTAATCGGGCGAGTTTCTACTTTCAGATGCAACAGAAATTTTGCGGATTGGTCAATCCGTTCGCGAGATATGGCAGTTTGGAGGTAAGAAACGCTTGAGATACTCAAAATTTTCGCAGTTCTGATGCTCGAAACGAATAACTAGAACGGCCTAGGGGAAAAGTACGCATACCGTTGTAATCGGGCGAGTTTCTACCTTCAGATACAATAGAAATTTTGCGGATTGGTCAATCTGTTCGCGAGATATGGCAGTTTGGAAGTAAGAAACGCTTGAGAAACTCAAAATTTTCGCAGTTGTGATGCTTGAAACGAATAACTAGAACGGCCTAGGGGAAAAGTACGCATACCGTTGTAATCGGGCGAGTTTCTACTTTCAGATGCAACAGAAATTTTGCGGATTGGTCAATACGTTCGCGAGATATGACAGTTTGGAGGTAAGAAACCCTTGAGAAACTCAAAATTTTCGCAGTTCTGATGCTCGAAGCGAATAACTAGAACGGCCTAGGCGAAAAGTACGTATACCGTTGTAATCGGGCGAGTTTCTACTTTCAGATGCAACAGAAATTTTGCGGATTGGTCAATCCGTTCGCGAGATATGGCAGTTTGGAGGTAAGCAACGCTTGAGAAACTCAAAATTTTCGCAGTTCTGTTGCTCGAAACGAATAACTAGAACGGCCTAGGGGAAAAGTACGCATACACTTGTAATCGGGCGAGTTTCTACTTTCACATGCAACAGAAATTTTGCGGATTGGTCAATCCGTTCGCGAGATGTGGCAGTTTGGAGGTAAGAAACGCTTGATGAACTCAAAATTATCGCAGTTCTGATGCTCGACAGGCACAACTAGAACGGCCTAGGGGAAAAGTACGTATACCGTTGCAATCGGGCGAGTTTCTACTTTCAGATGCAACAGAAATTTTGCGGATTGGTCAATTCGTTCGCGAGATATGGCAGTTTGGAGGTAAAAAACGCTTGAGAAACTAAGAATTTTCGCAGTTCTGATGCTCGAAACGAATAACTATAACGGACTAGGGGAAAAGTACGCATACAGTTGTAATCGGGCGGGTTTCTACTCTCAGATGCAACAGAAATTTTGCGGATTGGTCAATCCGTTCGCGAGATATGGCAGTTTGGAGGTAAGAAACGCTTGAGAAACTCAAAATTTTCGCAGTTCTGATGCTCGAAACGAATAACTAGAACGGCCTAGGGGAAAAGTACGCATACCGTTGTAATCGGGGGAGATTCTACCTTCAGATGCAACAGAAATTTTGTGCATTGGTCAATCCGTTCGCGAGATATGGCAGTTTGGAAGTAAGAAACGCTTGAGAAACTCAAAATTTTTGCAGTTCTGTTGCACGAAACGAATAACTAGAACGGCCTAGGGGAAAAGTACGCATACCGTTGTAATCGGGCGAGTTTCCACTTTCAGATGCAACAGAAATTTTGCGGATAGGTCAATCCGTTCGCGAGATATGGCAGTTTGGAGGTAAGGAACGCTTGAGAAACTCAAAATTTTCGCAGTTCTGATGCTCGACAAGCATAACAAGAACGGCCTAGGGGAAAAGCACGCATACAGTTGTAATCGGGCGAGTTTCCACTTTCAGATGCAACAGAAATTTTGCGGATTGGTCAATCCGTTCGCGAGATATGGCAGTTTGGAAGTAAGAAACGCTTGATGAACTCAAAATTATCGCAGCTCTGATGCTCGACAGGCACAACTAGAACGGCCTAGGGGAAAAGTACGTATACCGTTGTAATCGGGCGAGTTTCTACTTTCAGATGCAACAGAAATTTTGCGGATTGGTCAATTCGTTCGCGAGATATGGCAGTTTGGAGGTAAGAAACGCTTGAGAAACTAAGAATTTTCGCAGTTCTTATGCTCGAAACGAATAACTATAACGGACTAGGGGAAAAGTACGCATACAGTTGTAATCGGGCGGGTTTCTACTCTCAGATGCAACAGAAATTTTGCGGATTGGTCAATCCGTTCGCGAGATATGGCAGTTTGGAGGTAAGAAACGCTTGAGAAACTCAAAATTTTCGCAGTTCTGATGCTCGAAACGAATAACTTGAACGGCCTAGGGGAAAAGTACGCATACCGTTGTAATCGGGCGAGATTCTACCTTCAGATGCAACAGAAATTTTGCGGATTGGTCAATCTGTTCGCGAGATATGGCAGTTTGGAAGTAAGAAACGCTTGAGAAACTCAAAATTTTTGCAGTTCTGTTGCACGAAACGAATAACTAGAACGGCCTAGGGGAAAAGTACGCATACTGTTTTAATCGGGCGAGTTTCCACTTTCAGATGCAACAGAAATTTTGCGGATTGGTCAATACGTTCGCGAGATATGACAGTTTGGAGGTAAGAAACGCTTGAGAAACTCAAAATTTTCGCAGTTCTGATGCTCGAAGCGAATAACTAGAACGGCCTAGGCGAAAAGTACGTATACCGTTGTAATCGGGCGAGTTTCTACTGTCAGATGCAACAGAAATTTTGCGGATTGGTCAATCCGTTCGCGAGATATGGCAGTTTGGAGGTAAGCAACGCTTGAGAAACTCAAAATTTTCGCAGTTCTGTTGCTCGAAACGAATAACTAGAACGGCCTAGGGGAAAAGTACGCATACAGTTGTAATCGGGCGAGTTTCTACTTTCACATGCAACAGAAATTTTGCGGATTGGTCAATCCGTTCGCGAGATATGGCAGTTTGGAGGTAAGAAACGCTTGATGAACTCAAAATTATCGCAGCTCTGATGCTCGACAGGCACAACTAGAACGGCCTAGGGGAAAAGTACGTATACCGTTGTAATCGGGCGAGTTTCTACTTTCAGATGCAACAGAAATTTTGCGGATTGGTCAATCCGTTCGCGAGATATGGCAGTTTGGAAGTAAGAAACGCTTGAGAAACTCAAAATTTTCGCAGTTCTGATGCACGAAACGAATAACTAGAACGGCCTAGGGGAAAAGTACGCATACCGTTGTAATCGGGCGAGTTTCTACCTTCAGATGCAACAGAAATTTTGCGGATTGGTCAATCTGTTCGCGAGATATGGCAGTTTGGAAGTAAGAAACGCTTGAGAAACTCAAAATTTTCGCAATTGTGATGCTTGAAACGAATAACTAGAACGGCCTAGGGGAAAAGTACGCATACCGTTGTAATCGGGCGAGTTTCTACTTTCAGATGCAACAGAAATTTTGCGGATTGGTCAATACGTTCGCGAGATATGACAGTTTGGAGGTAAGAAACGCTTGAGAAACTAAGAATTTTCGCAGTTCTGATGCTCGAAACGAATAACTATAACGGACTAGGGGAAAAGTACGCAAACAGTTATAATCGGGCGGGTTTCTACTCTCAGATGCAACACAAATTTTGCGGATTGGTCAATCCGTTCGCGAGATATCGCAGTTTGGAGGTAAGGAACGCTTGAGAAACTCAAAATTTTCGCAGTTCTGATGCTCGACAAGCATAACAAGAACGGCCTAGGGGAAAAGCACGCATACAGTTGTAATCGGGCGAGTTTCCACTTTCAGATGCAACAGAAATTTTGCGGATTGGTCAATCCGTTCGCGAGATATGGCAGTTTGGAAGTAAGAAACGCTTGAGAAACTCAAAATTTTCGCAGTTCTGATGCTCGAAACGAATTACTAGGGCTGCCTAGGGGAAAAGTGCGCATACCGTTGTAATCGGGCGAGTTTCTGCTTTCAGATGCATCAGAAATTTTGCGGATTGGTCAATCCGTTCGCGAGATGTGGCAGTTTGTAGGTAAGAAACGCTTGAGAAACTCAAAATTTTCGCAGTTCTGTTGCTCGAAGCGAGTAACTAGAACGGCCTAGGCGAAAAGTACGCACACAGTTGTAATCGGGCGAGTTTCTACTTTCAGATGCAACAGAAATTTTGCGGATTGGTCAATCCGTTCGCGAGATATGGCAGTTTGGAGGTAAGAAACGCTTGAGAAACTCAAAATTTTCGCAGTTCTGATGCTCGACAAGCATAACTAGAACGGCCTAGGGGAAAAGTACGCATACAGTTGTAATCGGGCGAGTTTCCACTTTCAGATGCAACAGAAATTTTGCGGATTGGTCAGTCCGTTCGCGAGATATGGCAGTTTGGAAGTAAGAAACGCTTGAGAAACTCAAAATTTTCGCAGTTCTGATGCTCGAAACGAATTACTAGGGCGGCCTAGGGGAAAAGTACGCATACCGTTGTGATCGGGCGAGTTTCTACTTTCAGATGCAACAGAAATTTTGCGGATTGGTCAATCCGTTCGCGAGATGTGGCAATTTGGAGGTAAGCAACGCTTGAGAAACTCAAAATTTTCGCAGTTCTGATGCTCGAGACGAATAACTAGAACGGCCTAGGGGAAAAGTACGCATACCGTTGTAATCGGGCGAGTTTCTACTTTCAGATGCAACAGAAATTTTGCGGATTGGTCATTCCGTTCGCGAGATATGGCAGTTTGGAGGTAAGAAACGCTTGAGAAACTCAAAATTTTCGCAGTTCTGATGCTCGACAAGCATAACTAGATCGGCCTAGGGGAAAAGTACGCATACAGTTGTAATCGGGCGAGTTTCCACTTTCAGATGCAACAGAAATTTTTCGGATTGGTCAATTCGTTCGCGAGATATGGCACTTTGGAGGTAAGAAACGCTTGAGAAACTCAAAATTTTCGCAGTTCTGATGCTCGAAACGAATAACTAGAACGGCCTAGGGGAAAAGTACGCATACCGTTGTAATCGGGCGAGTTTCTACATTCAGATGCAACAGAAATTTTGCGGATTGGTCAATCCGTTCGCGAGATATGGCAGTTTGGAAGTAAGAAACGCTTGAGAAACTCAAAATTTTCGCAGTTCTGATGCTCGAAACCAATAGCTAGAACGGCCTAGGGGAAAAGTACGCATACCGTTGTAATCGGGCGAGTTTCTACCTTCAGATGCAACAGAAATTTTGCGGAATGGTCAATCCGTTCGCGAGATATGGCAGTTTGGAAGTAAGAGACGCTTGATATACTCAAAATTTTCGCAGTTCTGATGCTCGAAACGAATAACTCGAACGGCCTAGGGGAAAAGTACGCATACCGTTGTAATCGGGCGAGTTTCTACCTTCAGATGCAACAGAAATTTTGCGGATTGGTCAATCCGTTCGCGAGATATGGCAGTTTGGAAGTAAGAAACGCTTGATATACTCAAAATTTTCGCAGTTCTGATGCTCGAAACGAATAACTCGAACGGCCTAGGGGAAAAGTACGCATACCGTTGTAATCGGGCGAGTTTCTACCTTCAGATGCAACAGAAATTTTGCGGATTGGTCAATCCGTTCGCGAGATATGGCAGTTTGGAAGTAAGAAACGCTTGAGAAACTCAAAATTTTCGCAGTTCTGATGCTCGAAACGAATAACTAGAACGGCCTAGGGGAAAAGTACGCATACCGTGGTAATCGGGCGAGTTTCTACTTTCAGATGCAACAGAAATTTTGCGGATTGGTCAATCCGTTCGCGAGATATGGCAGTTTGGAGGTAAGCAACGCTTGAGAAACTCAAAATTTTCGCAGTTCTGTTGCTCGAAACGTATAACTAGAACGGCCTAGGCGAAAAGTACGCACACAGTTGTAATCGGGCGAGTTTCTACTTTCAGATGCAACAGAAATTTTGCGGATTGGTCAATCCGTTCGCGAGATATGGCAGTTTGGAAGTAAGAAACGCTTGAGAAACTCAAAATTTCCGCAGTTCTGATGCTCGTAACGAATAACTAGAACGTCCTAGGGGAAAAGTACGCATACCGTTGTGATCGGGCGAGTTTCTACTTTCAGATGCAACAGAAATTTTGCGGATTGGTCAATCCGTTCGCGAGATATGGCAGTTTGGAGGTAAGCAACGCTTGAGAAACTCAAAATTTTCGCAGTTCTGTTGCTCGAAACGAATAACTAGAACGGCCTAGGGGAAAAGTACGCACACAGTTGTAATCGGGCGAGTTTCTACTTTCAGATGCGACAGACATTTTGCGGATTGGTCAATCCATTCGCGAGATATGGCAGTTTGGAAGTAAGAAACGCTTGAGAAACTCAAAATTTTCGCAGTTCTGATGCTCGAAACGAATTACTAGGGCGGCCTAGGGGAAAAGTACGCATACCGTTGTAATCGGGCGAGTTTCTACTTTTAGATGCAACAGAAATTTTGCGGTTTGGTCAATTCGTTCGCGAGATATGGCAGTTTGGAGGTAAGAAACGCTTGAGAAACTCAAAATTTTCGCAGTTCTGATGCTCGAAACGAATAACTAGATCGGCCTAGGGGAAAAGTACGCATACCGTTATAATCGGGCGAGTTTCTACATTCAGATGCAACAGAAATTTTGCGGATTGGTCAATCCGTTCGCGAGATATGGCAGTTTGGAAGTAAGAAACGCTTGAGATACTCAAAATTTTGGCAGTTCTGGTGCTCGAAACGAATAACTAGAACGGCCTAGGGGAAAAGTACGCATACCGTTGTAATCGGGCGAGTTTCTACCTTCAGATGCAACAGAAATTTTGCGGATTGGTCAATCCGTTCGCGAGATATGGCAGTTTGGAAGTAAGAAACGCTTGAGAAACTCAAAATTTTCGCAGTTCTGATGCTCGAAACGAATAACTAGAACGGCCTAGGGGAAAAGTACGCATACCGTTGTGATCGGGCGAGTTTCTACTTTCAGATGCAACAGAAATTTTGCGAATTGGTCAATCCGTTCGCGAGATATGGCAGTTTGGAGGTAAGCAACGCTTGAGAAACTCAAAATTTTCGCAGTTCTGATGCTCGAAACGAATAACTAGAACGGCCTAGGGGAAAAGTACGCACACCGTTGTAATCGGGCGAGTTTCTACTTTCAGATGCAACAGAAATTTTGCGGATTGGTCAATCCGTTCGCGAGATATGGCAGTTTGGAGGTAAGAAACGCTTGAGAAACTCAAAATTTTCGCAGTTCTGATGCTCGAAGCGAATAACTAGCACGGCCTAGGGGAAAAGTACGCATAGCGTTGTAATCGGGCGAGTTTCTACATTCAGATGCAACAGAAATTTTGCGGATTGGTCAATCCGTTCGCGAGATATGGCAGTTTGGAGGTAAGAAACGCTTGAGATACTCAAAATTTTCGCAGTTCTGATGCTCGAAACGAATAACTAGAACGGCCTAGGGGAAAAGTACGCATACCGTTGTAATCGGGCGAGTTTCTACCTTCAGATGCAACAGAAATTTTGCGGATTGGTCAATCCGTTCGCGAGATATGGCAGTTTGGAAGTAAGAAACGCTTGATATACTCAAAATTTTCGCAGTTCTGATGCTCGAAACGAATAACTCGAACGGCCTAGGGGAAAAGTACGCATACCGTTGTAATCGGGCGAGTTTCTACCTTCAGATGCAACAGAAATTTTGCGGATTGGTCAATCCGTTCGCGAGATATGGCAGTTTGGAAGTAAGAAACGCTTGAGAAACTCAAAATTTTCGCAGTTCTGATGCTCGAAACGAATAACTAGAACGGCCTAGGGGAAAAGTACGCATACCGTGGTAATCGGGCGAGTTTCTACTTTCAGATGCAACAGAAATTTTGCGGATTGGTCAATCCGTTCGCGAGATATGGCAGTTTGGAGGTAAGCAACGCTTGAGAAACTCAAAATTTTCGCAGTTCTGTTGCTCGAAACGTATAACTAGAACGGCCTAGGCGAAAAGTACGCACACAGTTGTAATCGGGCGAGTTTCTACTTTCAGATGCAACAGAAATTTTGCGGATTGGTCAATCCGTTCGCGAGATATGGCAGTTTGGAAGTAAGAAACGCTTGAGAAACTCAAAATTTCCGCAGTTCTGATGCTCGTAACGAATAACTAGAACGTCCTAGGGGAAAAGTACGCATACCGTTGTGATCGGGCGAGTTTCTACTTTCAGATGCAACAGAAATTTTGCGGATTGGTCAATCCGTTCGCGAGATATGGCAGTTTGGAGGTAAGCAACGCTTGAGAAACTCAAAATTTTCGCAGTTCTGTTGCTCGAAACGAATAACTAGAACGGCCTAGGGGAAAAGTACGCACACAGTTGTAATCGGGCGAGTTTCTACTTTCAGATGCGACAGACATTTTGCGGATTGGTCAATCCATTCGCGAGATATGGCAGTTTGGAAGTAAGAAACGCTTGAGAAACTCAAAATTTTCGCAGTTCTGATGCTCGAAACGAATTACTAGGGCGGCCTAGGGGAAAAGTACGCATACCGTTGTAATCGGGCGAATTTCTACTTTTAGATGCAACAGAAATTTTGCGGTTTGGTCAATTCGTTCGCGAGATATGGCAGTTTGGAGGTAAGAAACGCTTGAGAAACTCAAAATTTTCGAAGTTCTGATGCTCGAAACGAATAACTAGATCGGCCTAGGGGAAAAGTACGCATACCGTTATAATCGGGCGAGTTTCTACATTCAGATGCAACAGAAATTTTGCGGATTGGTCAATCCGTTCGCGAGATATGGCAGTTTGGAAGTAAGAAACGCTTGAGAAACTCAAAATTTTCGCAGTTCTGATGCTCGAAACGAATAACTAGAACGGCCTAGGGGAAAAGTACGCATACCGTTGTGATCGGGCGAGTTTCTACTTTCAGATGCAACAGAAATTTTGCGAATTGGTCAATCCGTTCGCGAGATATGGCAGTTTGGAGGTAAGCAACGCTTGAGAAACTCAAAATTTTCGCAGTTCTGATGCTCGAAACGAATAACTAGAACGGCCTAGGGGAAAAGTACGCACACCGTTGTAATCGGGCGAGTTTCTACTTTCAGATGCAACAGAAATTTTGCGGATTGGTCAATCCGTTCGCGAGATATGGCAGTTTGGTGGTAAGAAACGCTTGAGAAACTCAAAATTTTCGCAGTTCTGATGCTCGAAGCGAATAACTAGCACGGCCTAGGGGAAAAGTACGCATAGCGTTGTAATCGGGCGAGTTTCTACATTCAGATGCAACAGAAATTTTGCGGATTGGTCAATCCGTTCGCGAGATATGGCAGTTTGGAAGTAAGAAACGCTTGAGATACTCAAAATTTTCGCAGTTCTGATGCTCGAAACGAATAACTAGAACGGCCTAGGGGAAAAGTACGCATACCGTTGTAATCGGGCGAGTTTCTACCTTCAGATGCAACAGAAATTTTGCGGATTGGTCAATCCGTTCGCGAGATATGGCAGTTTGGAAGTAAGAAACGCTTGAGAAACTCAAAATTTTCGCAGTTCTGATGCTCGAAACGAATAACTAGAACGGCCTAGGGGAAAAGTACGCATACCGTTGTGATCGGGCGAGTTTCTAATTTCAGATGCAACAGAAATTTTGCGGATTGGTCAATCCGTTCGCGAGATATGGCAGTTTGGAGGTAAGCAACGCTTGAGAAACTCAAAATTTTCGCATTTCTGTTGCTCGAAACGAATAACTAGAACGGCCTAGGGGAAAAGTACGCACACAGTTGTAATCGGGCGAGTTTCTACTTTCAGATGCAACAGAAATTTTGCGGATTGGTCAATCCGTTCGCGAGATATGGCAGTTTGGAGGTAAGAAACGCTTGAGAAACTCAAAATTTTCGCAGTTCTGGTGCCCGACAAGCATAACTAGAACGGCCTAGAGGAAAAGTACGCATACAGTTGTAATCGGGCGAGTTTCTACATTCAGATGCAACAGAAATTTTGCGGATTGGTCAATCCGTTCGCGAGATATGGCAGTTTGGAAGTAAGAAACGCTTGAGATACTCAAAATTTTCGCAGTTCTGATGCTCGAAACGAATAACTAGAACGGCCTAGGGGAAAAGTACGCATACCGTTGTAATCGGGCGAGTTTCTACCTTCAGATGCAACAGAAATTTAGCGGATTGGTCAATCCGTTCGCGAGATATGGCAGTTTGGAAGTAAGAAACGCTTGAGAAACTCAAAATTTTCGCAGTTCTGATGCTCGAAACGAATAACTAGAACGGCCTAGGGGAAAAGTACGCATACCGTGGTAATCCGGCGAGTTTCTACTTTCAGATGCAACAGAAATTTTGCGGATTGGTCAATCCGTTCGCGAGATATGGCAGTTTGGAGGTAAGCAACGCTTGAGAAACTCAAAACTTTCGCAGTTCTGTTGCTCGAAACGAATAACTAGAACGGCCTAGGGGAAAAGTACGCACACAGTTGTAATCGGGCGAGTTTCTACTTTCAGATGCAACAGAAATTCTGCGGATTGGTCAATCCGTTACCGAGATATGGCAGTTTGGAGGTAAGAAACGCTTGAGAAACTCAAAATTTTCGCAGTTCTGATGCTCGACAAGCATAACTAGAACGGCCTAGGTGAAAAGTACGCATACAGTTGTAATCGGGCGAGTTTCCACATTCAGATGCAACAGAAATTTTGCGGATTGGTCAATCCGTTCGCGAGATATGGCAGTTTGGATGTAAGAAACGCTTGAGAAACTCAAAATTTTCGCAGTTCTGATGCTCGAAACGAATTACTAGGGCGGCCTAGGGGAAAAGTACGCATACCGTTGTAATCGGGCGAGTTTCTGCTTTCAGATGCATCAGCAATTTTGCGGATTGGTCAATCCGTTCGCGAGATGTGGCAGTTTGTAGGTAAGAAACGCTTGAGGAACTCAAAATTTTCGCAGTTCTGATGCTCGAAACGAATAACTAGAACGGCCTAGGGGAAAAGTACGCACACCGTTGTAATCGGGCGAGTTTCTACTTTCAGATGCAACAGAAATTTTGCGGATTGGTCAATCCGTTCGCGAGATATGGCAGTTTGGAGGTAAGAAACGCTTGAGAAACTCAAAATTTTCGCAGTTCTGATGCTCGAAGCGAATAACTAGCACGGCCTAGGCGAAAAGTACGTATACCGTTGTAATCGGGCGAGTTTCTACTTTCAGATGCAACAGAAATTTTGCGGATTGGTCAATCCGTTCGCGAGATATGGCAGTTTGGAGGTAAGCAACGCTTGAGAAACTCAAAATTTTCGAAGTTCTGTTGCTCGAAACGAATAACTAGAACGGCCTAGGGGAAAAGTACGCATACGGTTGTAATCGGGCGAGTTTCTACTTTCAGATGCAACAGAAATTTTGCGGATTGGTCAATCCGTTCGCGAGATATGGCAGTTTGGAGGTAAGAAACGCTTGATGAACTCAAAATTTTCGCAGTTCTGATGCTCGACAGGCACAACTAGAACGGCCTAGGGGAAATGTACGCATACCGTTGTAATCGGGCGAGTTTCTACTTTCAGATGCAACAGAAATTTTGCGGATTGGTCAATCCGTTCGCGAGATATGGCAGTTTGGAGGTAAGAAACGCTTGAGAAACTCAAAATTTTCGCAGTTCTGGTGCTCGACAAGCATAACTAGAACGGCCTAGAGGAAAAGTACGCATACAGTTGTAATCGGGCGAGTTTCTACATTCAGATGCAACAGAAATTTTGCGGATTGGTCAATCCGTTCGCGAGATATGGCAGTTTGGAAGTAAGAAACGCTTGAGATACTCAAAATTTTCGCAGTTCTGATGCTCGAAACGAATAACTAGAACGGCCTAGGGGAAAAGTACGCATACCGTTGTAATCGGGCGAGTTTCCACATTCAGATGCAACAGAAATTTTGCGGATTGGTCAATCCGTTCGCGAGATATGGCAGTTTGGATGTAAGAAACGCTTGAGAAACTCAAAATTTTCGCAGTTCTGATGCTCGAAACGAATTACTAGGGCGGCCTAGGGGAAAAGTACGCATACCGTTGTAATCGGGCGAGTTTCTACCTTCAGATGCAACAGAAATTTAGCGGATTGGTCAATCCGTTCGCGAGATATGGCAGTTTGGAAGTAAGAAACGCTTGAGAAACTCAAAATTTTCGCAGTTCTGATGCTCGAAACGAATAACTAGAACGGCCTAGGGGAAAAGTACGCATACCGTGGTAATCCGGCGAGTTTCTACTTTCAGATGCAACAGAAATTTTGCGGATTGGTCAATCCGTTCGCGAGATATGGCAGTTTGGAGGTAAGCAACGCTTGAGAAACTCAAAACTTTCGCAGTTCTGTTGCTCGAAACGAATAACTAGAACGGCCTAGGGGAAAAGTACGCACACAGTTGTAATCGGGCGAGTTTCTACTTTCAGATGCAACAGAAATTCTGCGGATTGGTCAATCCGTTACCGAGATATGGCAGTTTGGAGGTAAGAAACGCTTGAGAAACTCAAAATTTTCGCAGTTCTGATGCTCGACAAGCATAACTAGAACGGCCTAGGTGAAAAGTACGCATACAGTTGTAATCGGGCGAGTTTCCACATTCAGATGCAACAGAAATTTTGTGGATTGGTCAATCCGTTCGCGAGATATGGCAGTTTGGATGTAAGAAACGCTTGAGAAACTCAAAATTTTCGCAGTTCTGATGCTCGAAACGAATTACTAGGGCGGCCTAGGGGAAAAGTACGCATACCGTTGTAATCGGGCGAGTTTCTACTTTCAGATGCAACAGAAATTTTGCGGATTGGTCAATCCGTTCGCGAGATATGGCAGTTTGGAGGTAAGCAACGCTTGAGAAACTCAAAATTTTCGAAGTTCTGTTGCTCGAAACGAATAACTAGAACGGCCTAGGGGAAAAGTACGCATACGGTTGTAATCGGGCGAGTTTCTACTTTCAGATGCAACAGAAATTTTGCGGATTGGTCAATCCGTTCGCGAGATATGGCAGTTTGGAGGTAAGAAACGCTTGATGAACTCAAAATTTTCGCAGTTCTGATGCTCGACAGGCACAACTAGAACGGCCTAGGGGAAATGTACGCATACCGTTGTAATCGGGCGAGTTTCTACTTTCAGATGCAACAGAAATTTTGCGGATTGGTCAATCCGTTCGCGAGATATGGCAGTTTGGAGGTAAGAAACGCTTGAGAAACTCAAAATTTTCGCAGTTCTGGTGCTCGACAAGCATAACTAGAACGGCCTAGAGGAAAAGTACGCATACAGTTGTAATCGGGCGAGTTTCTACATTCAGATGCAACAGAAATTTTGCGGATTGGTCATTCCGTTCGCGAGATATGGCAGTTTGGAAGTAAGAAACGCTTGAGATACTCAAAATTTTCGCAGTTCTGATGCTCGAAACGAATAACTAGAACGGCCTAGGGGAAAAGTACGCATACCGTTGTAATCGGGCGAGTTTCCACATTCAGATGCAACAGAAATTTTGCGGATTGGTCAATCCGTTCGCGAGATATGGCAGTTTGGATGTAAGAAACGCTTGAGAAACTCAAAATTTTCGCAGTTCTGATGCTCGAAACGAATTACTAGGGCGGCCTAGGGGAAAAGTACGCATACCGTTGTAATCGGGCGAGTTTCTGCTTTCAGATGCATCAGCAATTTTTCGGATTGGTCAATCCGTTCGCGAGATATGGCAGTTTGGAGGTAAGAAACGCTTGAGAAACTCAAAATTTTTGCAGTTCTGATGCTCGAAGCGAATAACTAGCACGGCCTAGGCGAAAAGTACGTATACCGTTGTAATCGGGCGAGTTTCTACTTTCAGATGCAACAGAAATTTTGCGGATTGGTCAATCCGTTCGCGAGATATGGCAGTTTGGAGGTAAGCAACGCTTGAGAAACTCAAAATTTTCGAAGTTCTGTTGCTCGAAACGAATAACTAGAACGGCCTAGGGGAAAAGTACGCATACGGTTGTAATCGGGCGAGTTTCTACTTTCAGATGCAACAGAAATATTGCGGATTGGTCAATCCGTTCGCGAGATATGGCAGTTTGGAGGTAAGAAACGCTTGATGAACTCAAAATTTTCGCAGTTCTGATGCTCGACAGGCACAACTAGAACGGCCTAGGGGAAATGTACGCATACCGTTGTAATCGGGCGGGTTTCTACTTTCAGATGCAACAGAAATTTTGCGGATTGGTCAATTCGTTCGCGAGATATGGCAGTTTGGAGGTAAGAAACGCTTGAGAAACTAAAAATTTTCGCAGTTCTGATGCTCGAAACGAATAACTAGAACGGCCTAGGGGAAAAGTACGCATAGTGTTGTAATCGGGCGAGTTTCTACTTTCAGATGCAACAGAAATTATGCGGATTGGTCAATCCGTTCGCGAGATATGGCAGTTTGGAAGTAAGAAACGCTTGAGAAACTCAAAATTTTCGCAGTTCCGATGCTCGAAACGAATTGCTAGGGCGGCCTAGGGGAAAAGTACGCATACCGTTGTAATCGGGCGAGTTTCTGCTTTCAGATGCATCAGAAATTTTGCGGATTGGTCAATCCGTTCGCGAGATGTGCCAGTTTGTAGGTAAGGAACGCTTGAGAAACTCAAAATTTTCGCAGTTCTGATGCTCGAAACGAATAACTAGAACGGCCTAGGGGAAAAGTACGCATACCGTTGTAATCGGGCTAGTTTCTACTTTCAGATGCAACAGAAATTTTGCGGATTGGTCAATTCGTTCGCGAGATATGGCAGTTTGGAGGTAAGAAACGCTTGAGAATCTAAAAATTTTCGCAGTTCTGCTGCTCGAAACGAATAACTATAACGGACTAGGGGAAAAGTACGCATACAGTTGTAATCGGGCGGGTTTCTACTCTCAGATGCAACAGAAATTTTGCGGATTGGTCAATCCGTTCGCGAGATATGGCAGTTTGGAGGTAAGAAACGCTTGAGAAACTCAAAATTTTCGCAGTTCTGATGCTCGAAACGAACAACTAGAACGGCCTAGGCGAAAAGTACGTATACCGTTGTAATCGGGCGAGTTTCTACTTTCAGATGCAACAGAAATTTTGCGGATTGGTCAATCCGTTCGCGAGATATGGCAGTTTGGAGGTAAGAAACGCTTGAGAAACTCAAAATTTTCGCAGTTCTGATGCTCGAAGCGAATAACTAGCACGGCCTAGGCGAAAAGTACGTATACCGTTGTAATCGGGCGAGTTTCTACTTTCAGATGCAACAGAAATTTTGCGGATTGGTCAATCCGTTCGCGAGATATGGCAGTTTGGAGGTAAGCAACGCTTGAGAAACTCAAAATTTTCGAAGTTCTGTTGCTCGAAACGAATAACTAGAACGGCCTAGGGGAAAAGTACGCATACGGTTGTAATCGGGCGAGTTTCTACTTTCAGATGCAACAGAAATTTTGCGGATTGGTCAATCCGTTCGCGAGATATGGCAGTTTGGAGGTAAGAAACGCTTGATGAACTCAAAATTTTCGCAGTTCTGATGCTCGACAGGCACAACTAGAACGGCCTAGGGGAAATGTACGCATACCGTTGTAATCGGGCGAGTTTCTACTTTCAGATGCAACAGAAATTTTGCGGATTGGTCAATCCGTTCGCGAGATATGGCAGTTTGGAGGTAAGAAACGCTTGAGAAACTCAAAATTTTCGCAGTTCTGGTGCTCGACAAGCATAACTAGAACGGCCTAGAGGAAAAGTACGCATACAGTTGTAATCGGGCGAGTTTCTACATTCAGATGCAACAGAAATTTTGCGGATTGGTCAATCCGTTCGCGAGATATGGCAGTTTGGAAGTAAGAAACGCTTGAGATACTCAAAATTTTCGCAGTTCTGATGCTCGAAACGAATAACTAGAACGGCCTAGGGGAAAAGTACGCATACCGTTGTAATCGGGCGAGTTTCCACATTCAGATGCAACAGAAATTTTGCGGATTGGTCAATCCGTTCGCGAGATATGGCAGTTTGGATGTAAGAAACGCTTGAGAAACTCAAAATTTTCGCAGTTCTGATGCTCGAAACGAATTACTAGGGCGGCCTAGGGGAAAAGTACGCATACCGTTGTAATCGGGCGAGTTTCTACCTTCAGATGCAACAGAAATTTAGCGGATTGGTCAATCCGTTCGCGAGATATGGCAGTTTGGAAGTAAGAAACGCTTGAGAAACTCAAAATTTTCGCAGTTCTGATGCTCGAAACGAATAACTAGAACGGCCTAGGGGAAAAGTACGCATACCGTGGTAATCCGGCGAGTTTCTACTTTCAGATGCAACAGAAATTTTGCGGATTGGTCAATCCGTTCGCGAGATATGGCAGTTTGGAGGTAAGCAACGCTTGAGAAACTCAAAACTTTCGCAGTTCTGTTGCTCGAAACGAATAACTAGAACGGCCTAGGGGAAAAGTACGCACACAGTTGTAATCGGGCGAGTTTCTACTTTCAGATGCAACAGAAATTCTGCGGATTGGTCAATCCGTTACCGAGATATGGCAGTTTGGAGGTAAGAAACGCTTGAGAAACTCAAAATTTTCGCAGTTCTGATGCTCGACAAGCATAACTAGAACGGCCTAGGTGAAAAGTACGCATACAGTTGTAATCGGGCGAGTTTCCACATTCAGATGCAACAGAAATTTTGCGGATTGGTCAATCCGTTCGCGAGATATGGCAGTTTGGATGTAAGAAACGCTTGAGAAACTCAAAATTTTCGCAGTTCTGATGCTCGAAACGAATTACTAGGGCGGCCTAGGGGAAAAGTACGCATACCGTTGTAATCGGGCGAGTTTCTGCTTTCAGATGCATCAGCAATTTTGCGGATTGGTCAATCCGTTCGCGAGATGTGGCAGTTTGTAGGTAAGAAACGCTTGAGGAACTCAAAATTTTCGCAGTTCTGATGCTCGAAACGAATAACTAGAACGGCCTAGGGGAAAAGTACGCACACCGTTGTAATCGGGCGAGTTTCTACTTTCAGATGCAACAGAAATTTTGCGGATTGGTCAATCCGTTCGCGAGATATGGCAGTTTGGAGGTAAGAAACGTTTGAGAAACTCAAAATTTTCGCAGTTCTGATGCTCGAAGCGAATAACTAGCACGGCCTAGGCGAAAAGTACGTATACCGTTGTAATCGGGCGAGTTTCTACTTTCAGATGCAACAGAAATTTTGCGGATTGGTCAATCCGTTCGCGAGATATGGCAGTTTGGAGGTAAGCAACGCTTGAGAAACTCAAAATTTTCGAAGTTCTGTTGCTCGAAACGAATAACTAGAACGGCCTAGGGGAAAAGTACGCATACGGTTGTAATCGGGCGAGTTTCTACTTTCAGATGCAACAGAAATTTTGCGGATTGGTCAATCCGTTCGCGAGATATGGCAGTTTGGAGGTAAGAAACGCTTGATGAACTCAAAATTTTCGCAGTTCTGATGCTCGACAGGCACAACTAGAACGGCCTAGGGGAAATGTACGCATACCGTTGTAATCGGGCGAGTTTCTACTTTCAGATGCAACAGAAATTTTGCGGATTGGTCAATCCGTTCGCGAGATATGGCAGTTTGGAGGTAAGAAACGCTTGAGAAACTCAAAATTTTCGCAGTTCTGGTGCTCGACAAGCATAACTAGAACGGCCTAGAGGAAAAGTACGCATACAGTTGTAATCGGGCGAGTTTCTACATTCAGATGCAACAGAAATTTTGCGGATTGGTCATTCCGTTCGCGAGATATGGCAGTTTGGAAGTAAGAAACGCTTGAGATACTCAAAATTTTCGCAGTTCTGATGCTCGAAACGAATAACTAGAACGGCCTAGGGGAAAAGTACGCATACCGTTGTAATCGGGCGAGTTTCCACATTCAGATGCAACAGAAATTTTGCGGATTGGTCAATCCGTTCGCGAGATATGGCAGTTTGGATGTAAGAAACGCTTGAGAAACTCAAAATTTTCGCAGTTCTGATGCTCGAAACGAATTACTAGGGCGGCCTAGGGGAAAAGTACGCATACCGTTGTAATCGGGCGAGTTTCTGCTTTCAGATGCATCAGCAATTTTTCGGATTGGTCAATCCGTTCGCGAGATATGGCAGTTTGGAGGTAAGAAACGCTTGAGAAACTCAAAATTTTCGCAGTTCTGATGCTCGAAGCGAATAACTAGCACGGCCTAGGCGAAAAGTACGTATACCGTTGTAATCGGGCGAGTTTCTACTTTCAGATGCAACAGAAATTTTGCGGATTGGTCAATCCGTTCGCGAGATATGGCAGTTTGGAGGTAAGAAACGCTTGAGAAACTCAAAATTTTCGAAGTTCTGTTGCTCGAAACGAATAACTAGAACGGCCTAGGGGAAAAGTACGCATACGGTTGTAATCGGGCGAGTTTCTACTTTCAGATGCAACAGAAATTTTGCGGATTGGTCAATCCGTTCGCGAGATATGGCAGTTTGGAGGTAAGAAACGCTTGATGAACTCAAAATTTTCGCAGTTCTGATGCTCGACAGGCACAACTAGAACGGCCTAGGGGAAATGTACGCATACCGTTGTAATCGGGCGGGTTTCTACTTTCAGATGCAACAGAAATTTTGCGGATTGGTCAATTCGTTCGCGAGATATGGCAGTTTGGAGGTAAGAAACGCTTGAGAAACTAAAAATTTTCGCAGTTCTGATGCTCGAAACGAATAACTAGAACGGCCTAGGGGAAAAGTACGCATAGTGTTGTAATCGGGCGAGTTTCTACTTTCAGATGCAACAGAAATTATGCGGATTGGTCAATCCGTTCGCGAGATATGGCAGTTTGGAAGTAAGAAACGCTTGAGAAACTCAAAATTTTCGCAGTTCCGATGCTCGAAACGAATTGCTAGGGCGGCCTAGGGGAAAAGTACGCATACCGTTGTAATCGGGCGAGTTTCTGCTTTCAGATGCATCAGAAATTTTGCGGATTGGTCAATCCGTTCGCGAGATGTGCCAGTATGTAGGTAAGAAACGCTTGAGAAACTCAAAATTTTCGCAGTTCTGATGCTCGAAACGAATAACTAGAACGGCCTAGGGGAAAAGTACGCATACCGTTGTAATCGGGCTAGTTTCTACTTTCAGATGCAACAGAAATTTTGCGGATTGGTCAATTCGTTCGCGAGATATGGCAGTTTGGAGGTAAGAAACGCTTGAGAATCTAAAAATTTTCGCAGTTCTGCTGCTCGAAACGAATAACTATAACGGACTAGGGGAAAAGTACGCATACAGTTGTAATCGGGCGGGTTTCTACTCTCAGATGCAACAGAAATTTTGCGGATTGGTCAATCCGTTCGCGAGATATGGCAGTTTGGAGGTAAGAAACGCTTGAGAAACTCAAAATTTTCGCAGTTCTGATGCTCGAAACGAACAACTAGAACGGCCTAGGCGAAAAGTACGTATACCGTTGTAATCGGGCGAGTTTCTACTTTCAGATGCAACAGAAATTTTGCGGATTGGTCAATCCGTTCGCGAGATGTGCCAGTTTGTAGGTAAGCAACGCTTGAGAAACTCAAAATTTTCGCAGTTCTGTTGCTCGAAACGAATAACTACAACTGCCTAGGGGAAAAGTACGCATACAGTTGTAATCGGGCGAGTTTCTACTTTCAGATGCAACAGAAATTTTGCGGATTGGTCAATCCGTTCGCGAGATATGGCAGTTTGGAGGTAAGAAACGCTTGATGAACTCAAAATTTTCGCAGTTCTGATGCTCGACAGGCACAACTAGAACGGCCTAGGGGAAAAGTACGCATACCGTTGTAATCGGGCTAGTTTCTACTTTCAGATGCAACAGAAATTTTGCGGATTGGTCAATTCGTTCGCGAGATATGGCAGTTTGGAGGTAAGAAACGCTTGATGAACTCAAAATTTTCGCAGTTCCGATGCTCGAAACGAATTACTAGGGCGGCCTAGGGGAAAAGTACGCATACCGTTGTAATCGGGCGAGTTTCTGCTTTCAGATGCATCAGAAATTTTGCGGATTGGTCAATCCGTTCGCGAGATGTGCCAGTTTGTAGGTAAGAAACGCTTGAGAAACTCAAAATTTTCGCAGTTCTGTTGCTCGAAACGAATAACTACAACTGCCTAGGGGAAAAGTACGCATACAGTTGTAATCGGGCGAGTTTCTACTTTCAGATGCAACAGAAATTTTGCGGATTGGTCAATCCGTTCGCGAGATATGGCAGTTTGGAGGTAAGAAACGCTTGATGAACTCAAAATTTTCGCAGTTCTGATGCTCGACAGGCACAACTAGAACGGCCTAGGGGAAAAGTACGCATACCGTTGTAATCGGGCTAGTTTCTACTTTCAGATGCAACAGAAATTTTGCGGATTGGTCAATTCGTTCGCGAGATATGGCAGTTTGGAGGTAAGAAACGCTTGAGAAACTCAAAATTTTCGCAGTTCTGATGCTCGAAACGAACAACTAGAACGGCCTAGGCGAAAAGTACGCATAGTGTTGTAATCGGGCGAGTTTCTACTTTCAGATGCAACAGAAATTTTGCGGATTGGTCAATCCGTTCGCGAGATATGGCAGTTTGGAGGTAAGAAACGCTTGAGAAACTCAAAATTTTCGCAGTTCTGATGCTCGACAAGCATAACTAGAACGGCCTAGGGGAAAAGTACGCATACCGTTGTAATCGGGAGAGTTTCTACTTTCAGATGCAACAGAAATTTTGCGGATTGGTCAATCCGTTCGCGAGATATGGCAGTTTGGAGGTAAGAAACGCTTGAGAAACTCAAAATTTTCGCAGTTCTGATGCTCGAAGCGAATAACTAGAACGGCCTAGGCGAAAAGTACGTATACCGTTGTAATCGGGCGAGTTTCTACTTTCAGATGCAACAGAAATTTTGCGGATTGGTCAATCCGTTCGCGAGATATGGCAGTTTGGAGGTAAGCAACGCTTGAGAAACTCAAAATTTTCGCAGTTCTGTTGCTCGAAACGAATAACTACAACTGCCTAGGGGAAAAGTACGCATACAGTTGTAATCGGGCGAGTTTCTACTTTCAGATGCAACAGAAATTTTGCGGATTGGTCAATTCGTTCGCGAGATATGGCAGTTTGGAGGTAAGAAACGCTTGAGAAACTCAAAATTTTCGCAGTTCTGATGCTCGAAACGAACAACTAGAACGGCCTAGGCGAAAAGTACGCATAGTGTTGTAATCGGGCGAGTTTCTACTTTCAGATGCAACAGAAATTTTGCGGATTGGTCAATCCGTTCGCGAGATATGGCAGTTTGGAGGTAAGAAACGCTTGAGAAACTCAAAATTTTCACAGTTCTGATGCTCGAAACGAATAACCAGAACGGCCTAGGCGAAAAGTACGCATAGTGTTGTAATCGGGCGAGTTTCTACTTTCAGATGCAACAGAAATTTTGCGGATTGGTCAATCCGTTCGCGAGATATGGCAGTTTGGAGGTAAGAAACGCTTGAGAAACTCAAAATTTTCGCAGTTCTGATGCTCGACAAGCATAACTAGAACGGCCTAGGGGAAAAGTACGCATACCGTTGTAATCGGGCGAGTTTCTACTTTCAGATGCAACAGAAATTTTGCGGATTGGTCAATTCGTTCGCGAGATATGGCAGTTTGGAGGTAAGAAACGCTTGAGAAACTAAAAATTTTCGCAGTTCTGATGCTCGAAACGAATAACTATAACGGACTAGGGGAAAAGTACGCATACAGTTGTAATCGGGCGAGTTTCTACTTTCAGATGCAACAGAAATTTTGCGGATTGGTCAATCCGTTCGCGAGATATGGCAGTTTGGAGGTAAGAAACGCTTGAGAAACTCAAAATTTTCGCAGTTCTGATGCTCGAAACGAACAACTAGAACGGCCTAGGGGAAAAGTACGCATACCGTTGTAATCGGGCGAGATTCTACCTTCAGATGCAACAGAAATTTTGCGGATTGGTCAATCCGTTCGCGAGATATGGCAGTTTGGAAGTAAGAAACGCTTGAGAAACACAAAATTTTCGCAGTTCTGATGCACGAAACGAATAACTTGAACGGCCTAGGGGAAAAGTACGCATACCGTTATAATCGGGCGAGTTTCTACCTTCAGATGCAACAGAAATTTTGCGGATTGGTCAATCCGTTCGCGAGATATGGCAGTTTGGAGGTAAGAAACGCTTGATGAACTCAAAATTTTCGCAGTTCTGATGCTCGACAGGCACAACTAGAACGGCCTAGGGGAAAAGTACGCATACCGTTGTAATCGGGCTAGTTTCTACTTTCAGATGCAACAGAAATTTTGCGGATTGGTCAATCCGTTCGCGAGATATGGCAGTTTGGAGGTAAGAAACGCTTGAGAAACTCAAAATTTTCGCAGTTCTGATGCTCGACAAGCATAACTAGAACGGCCTAGGGGAAAAGTACGCATACCGTTGTAATCGGGCGAGTTTCTACTTTCAGATGCAACAGAAATTTTGCGGATTGGTCAATTCGTTCGCGAGATATGGCAGTTTGGAGGTAAGAAACGCTTGAGAAACTAAAAATTTTCGCAGTTCTGATGCTCGAAACGAATAACTATAACGGACTAGGGGAAAAGTACGCATACAGTTGTAATCGGGCGAGTTTCTACTTTCAGATGCAACAGAAATTTTGCGGATTGGTCAATCCGTTCGCGAGATATGGCAGTTTGGAGGTAAGAAACGCTTGAGAAACTCAAAATTTTCGCAGTTCTGATGCTCGAAACGAACAACTAGAACGGCCTAGGGGAAAAGTACGCATACCGTTGTAATCGGGCGAGATTCTACCTTCAGATGCAACAGAAATTTTGCGGATTGGTCAATCCGTTCGCGAGATATGGCAGTTTGGAAGTAAGAAACGCTTGAGAAACACAAAATTTTCGCAGTTCTGATGCACGAAACGAATAACTTGAACGGCCTAGGGGAAAAGTACGCATACCGTTATAATCGGGCGAGTTTCTACCTTCAGATGCAACAGAAATTTTGCGGATTGGTCAATCCGTTCGCGAGATATGGCAGTTTGGAGGTAAGAAACGCTTGATGAACTCAAAATTTTCGCAGTTCTGATGCTCGACAGGCACAACTAGAACGGCCTAGGGGAAAAGTACGCATACCGTTGTAATCGGGCTAGTTTCTACTTTCAGATGCAACAGAAATTTTGCGGATTGGTCAATTCGTTCGCGAGATATGGCAGTTTGGAGGTAAGAAACGCTTGAGAAACTAAAAATTTTCGCAGTTCTGCTGCTCGAAACGAATAACTATAACGGACTAGGGGAAAAGTACGCATACAGTTGTAATCGGGCTAGTTTCTACTTTCAGATGCAACAGAAATTTTGCGGATTGGTCAATTCGTTCGCGAGATATGGCAGTTTGGAGGTAAGAAACGCTTGAGAAACTAAAAATTTTCGCAGTTCTGCTGCTCGAAACGAATAACTATAACGGACTAGGGGAAAAGTACGCATACAGTTGTAATCGGGCGGGTTTCTACTCTCAGATGCAACAGAAATTTTGCGGATTGGTCAATCCGTTCGCGAGATATGGCAGTTTGGAGGTAAGAAACGCTTGAGAAACTCAAAATTTGCGCAGTTCTGATGCTCGAAGCGAATAACTAGAACGGCCTAGGCGAAAAGTACGTATACCGTTGTAATCGGGCGAGTTTCTACTTTCAGATGCAACAGAAATTTTGCGGATTGGTCAATCCGTTCGCGAGATATGGCAGTTTGGAGGTAAGAAACGCTTGGGAAACTCCAAATTTTCGCAGTTCTGATGCTCGAAACGAATAACTAGAACGGACTGGGGGAAAAGTACGCATACACTTGTAATCGGGCGAGTTTCTGCTTTCAGATGCAACAGAAATTTTGCGGATTGGTCAATCCGTTCGCGAGATATGGCAGTTTGGAGGTAAGAAACGCTTGAGAAACTCAAAATTTTCGCAGTTCTGATGCTCGAAACGAACAACTAGAACGGCCTAGGCGAAAAGTACGCATAGTGTTGTAATCGGGCGAGTTTCTACTTTCAGATGCAACAGAAATTTTGCGGATTGGTCAATCCGTTCGCGAGATATGGCAGTTTGGAGGTAAGAAACGCTTGAGAAACTCAAAATTTTCGCAGTTCTGATGCTCGACAAGCATAACTAGAACGGCCTAGGGGAAAAGTACGCATACCGTTGTAATCGGGCGAGTTTCTACTTTCAGATGCAACAGAAATTTTGCGGATTGGTCAATTCGTTCGCGAGATATGGCAGTTTGGAGGTAAGAAACGCTTGAGAAACTAAAAATTTTCGCAGTTCTGATGCTCGAAACGAATAACTATAACGGACTAGGGGAAAAGTACGCATACAGTTGTAATCGGGCGAGTTTCTACTTTCAGATGCAACAGAAATTTTGCGGATTGGTCAATCCGTTCGCGAGATATGGCAGTTTGGAGGTAAGAAACGCTTGAGAAACTCAAAATTTTCGCAGTTCTGATGCTCGAAACGAACAACTAGAACGGCCTAGGGGAAAAGTACGCATACCGTTGTAATCGGGCGAGATTCTACCTTCAGATGCAACAGAAATTTTGCGGATTGGTCAATCCGTTCGCGAGATATGGCAGTTTGGAAGTAAGAAACGCTTGAGAAACTCAAAATTTTCGCAGTTCTGATGCACGAAACGAATAACTTGAACGGCCTAGGGGAAAAGTACGCATACCGTTATAATCGGGCGAGTTTCTACCTTCAGATGCAACAGAAATTTTGCGGATTGGTCAATCCGTTCGCGAGATATGGCAGTTTGGAAGTAAGAAACGCTTGAGAAACTCAAAATTTTCGCAGTTCTGATGCTCGAAACGAATAACTAGAACGGCCTAGTGGAAAAGTACGCATACCGTTGTAATCGGGCGAGTTTCTACTTTCAGATGCAACAGAAATTTTGCGGATTGGTCAATCCGTTCGCGAGATATGGCAGTTTGGAGGTAAGAAACGCTTGAGAAACTCAAAATTTTCGCAGTTCTGATGCTCGAAACGAACAACTAGAACGGCCTAGGGGAAAAGTACGCATACCGTTGTAATCGGGCGAGATTCTACCTTCAGATGCAACAGAAATTTTGCGGATTGGTCAATCCGTTCGCGAGCTATGGCAGTTTGGAAGTAAGAAACGCTTGAGAAACTCAAAATTTTCGCAGTTCTGATGCACGAAACGAATAACTTGAACGGCCTAGGGGAAAAGTACGCATACCGTTATAATCGGGCGAGTTTCTACCTTCAGATGCAACAGAAATTTTGCGGATTGGTCAATCCGTTCGCGAGATATGGCAGTTTGGAAGTAAGAAACGCTTGAGAAACTCAAAATTTTCGCAGTTCTGATGCTCGAAACGAATAACTAGAACGGCCTAGTGGAAAAGTACGCATACCGTTGTAATCGGGCGAGTTTCTACTTTCAGATGCAACAGAAATTTTGCGGATTGGTCAAACCGTTCGCGAGATATGGCAGTTTGGAGGTAAGAAACGCTTGAGAAACTCAAAATTTTCGCAGTTCTGATGCTCGACAAGCATAACTAGAACGGCCTAGGGGAAAAGTACGCATACAGTTGTAATCGGGCGAGTTTCCACTTTCAGATGCAACAGAAATTTTGCGGACTGGTCAATCCGTTCGCGAGATATGGCAGTTTGGAAGTAAGAAACGCTTGAGATACTCAAAAGTTTCGCAGTTCTGATGCTCGAAACGAATAACTAGAACGGCCTAGGGGAAAAGTACGCATACCGTTGTAATCGGGCGAGTTTCTACTTTCAGATGCAACAGAAATTTTGCGGATTGGTCAATCCGTTCGCGAGATATGGCAGTTTGGAGGTAAGAAACGCTTGAGAAACTCAAAATTTTCGCAGTTCTGATGCTCGAAGCGAATAACTAGAACGGCCTAGGCGAAAAGTACGTATACCGTTGTAATCGGGCGAGTTTCTACTTTCAGATGCAACAAAAATTTTGCGGATTGGTCAATCCGTTCGCGAGATATGGCAGTTTGGAGGTAAGCAACGCTTGAGAAACTCAAAATTTTCGAAGTTCTGTTGCTCGAAACGAATAACTAAAACTGCCTAGGGGAAAAGTACGCATACAGTTGTAATCGGGCGAGTTTCTACTTTCAGATGCAACAGAAATTTTGCGGATTGGTCAATCCGTTCGCGAGATATGGCAGTTTGGAGGTAAGAAACGCTTGATGAACTCAAAATTTTCGCAGTTCTGATGCTCGACAGGCACAACTAGAACGGCCTAGGGGAAAAGTACGCATACCGTTGTAATCGGGCGAGTTTCTACTTTCAGATGCAACAGAAATTTTGCGGATTGGTCAATTCGTTCGCGAGATATGGCAGTTTGGAGGTAAGAAACGCTTGAGAAACTCAAAATTTTCGCAGTTCTGATGCTCGAAGCGAATAACTAGAACGGCCTAGGCGAAAAGTACGTATACCGTTGTAATCGGGCGAGTTTCTACTTTCAGATGCAACAAAAATTTTGCGGATTGGTCAATCCGTTCGCGAGATATGGCAGTTTGGAGGTAAGCAACGCTTGATGAACTCAAAATTTTCGCAGTTCTGATGCTCGACAGGCACAACTAGAACGGCCTAGGGGAAATGTACGCATACCGTTGTAATCGGGCGAGTTTCTACTTTCAGATGCAACAGAAATTTTGCGGATTGGTCAATCCGTTCGCGAGATATGGCAGTTTGGAGGTAAGAAACGCTTGATGAACTCAAAATTTTCGCAGTTCTGATGCTCGACAGGCACAACTAGAACGGCCTAGGGGAAAAGTACGCATACCGTTGTAATCGGGCTAGTTTCTACTTTCAGATGCAACAGAAATTTTGCGGATTGGTCAATTCGTTCGCGAGATATGGCAGTTTGGAGGTAAGAAACGCTTGAGAAACTAAAAATTTTCGCAGTTCTGCTGCTCGAAACGAATAACTATAACGGACTAGGGGAAAAGTACGCATACAGTTGTAATCGGGCTAGTTTCTACTTTCAGATGCAACAGAAATTTTGCGGATTGGTCAATTCGTTCGCGAGATATGGCAGTTTGGAGGTAAGAAACGCTTGAGAAACTAAAAATTTTCGCAGTTCTGCTGCTCGAAACGAATAACTATAACGACTAGGGGAAAAGTACGCATACAGTTGTAATCGGCGGGTTTCTACTCTCAGATGCAACAGAAATTTTGCGGATTGGTCAATCCGTTCGCGAGATATGGCAGTTTGGAGGTAAGAAACGCTTGAGAAACTCAAAATTTGCGCAGTTCTGATGCTCGAAGCGAATAACTAGAACGGCCTAGGCGAAAAGTACGTATACCGTTGTAATCGGGCGAGTTTCTACTTTCAGATGCAACAGAAATTTTGCGGATTGGTCAATCCGTTCGCGAGATATGGCAGTTTGGAGGTAAGAAACGCTTGAGAAACTAAAAATTTTCGCAGTTCTGCTGCTCGAAACGAATAACTATAACGGACTAGGGGAAAAGTACGCATACAGTTGTAATCGGGCTAGTTTCTACTTTCAGATGCAACAGAAATTTTGCGGATTGGTCAATTCGTTCGCGAGATATGGCAGTTTGGAGGTAAGAAACGCTTGAGAAACTAAAAATTTTCGCAGTTCTGCTGCTCGAAACGAATAACTATAACGGACTAGGGGAAAAGTACGCATACAGTTGTAATCGGGCGGGTTTCTACTCTCAGATGCAACAGAAATTTTGCGGATTGGTCAATCCGTTCGCGAGATATGGCAGTTTGGAGGTAAGAAACGCTTGAGAAACTCAAAATTTGCGCAGTTCTGATGCTCGAAGCGAATAACTAGAACGGCCTAGGCGAAAAGTACGTATACCGTTGTAATCGGGCGAGTTTCTACTTTCAGATGCAACAGAAATTTTGCGGATTGGTCAATCCGTTCGCGAGATATGGCAGTTTGGAGGTAAGAAACGCTTGGGAAACTCCAAATTTTCGCAGTTCTGATGCTCGAAACGAATAACTAGAACGGACTGGGGGAAAAGTACGCATACACTTGTAATCGGGCGAGTTTCTGCTTTCAGATGCAACAGAAATTTTGCGGATTGGTCAATCCGTTCGCGAGATATGGCAGTTTGGAGGTAAGAAACGCTTGAGAAACTCAAAATTTTCGCAGTTCTGATGCTCGAAACGAACAACTAGAACGGCCTAGGCGAAAAGTACGCATAGTGTTGTAATCGGGCGAGTTTCTACTTTCAGACGCAACAGAAATTTTGCGGATTGGTCAATCCGTTCGCGAGATATGGCAGTTTGGAGGTAAGCAACGCTTGAGAAACTCAAAATTTTCGCAGTTCTGTTGCTCGAAACGAATAACTACAACTGCCTAGGGGAAAAGTACGCATACAGTTGTAATCGGGCGAGTTTCTACTTTCAGATGCAACAGAAATTTTGCGGATTGGTCAATCCGTTCGCGAGATATGGCAGTTTGGAGGTAAGAAACGCTTGAGAAACTCAAAATTTTCACAGTTCTGATGCTCGAAACGAATAACCAGAACGGCCTAGGCGAAAAGTACGCATAGTGTTGTAATCGGGCGAGTTTCTACTTTCAGATGCAACAGAAATTTTGCGGATTGGTCAATCCGTTCGCGAGATATGGCAGTTTGGAGGTAAGAAACGCTTGAGAAACTCAAAATTTTCGCAGTTCTGATGCTCGACAAGCATAACTAGAACGGCCTAGGGGAAAAGTACGCATACCGTTGTAATCGGGCGAGTTTCTACTTTCAGATGCAACAGAAATTTTGCGGATTGGTCAATTCGTTCGCGAGATATGGCAGTTTGGAGGTAAGAAACGCTTGAGAAACTAAAAATTTTCGCAGTTCTGATGCTCGAAACGAATAACTATAACGGACTAGGGGAAAAGTACGCATACAGTTGTAATCGGGCGAGTTTCTACTTTCAGATGCAACAGAAATTTTGCGGATTGGTCAATCCGTTCGCGAGATATGGCAGTTTGGAGGTAAGAAACGCTTGAGAAACTCAAAATTTTCGCAGTTCTGATGCTCGAAACGAACAACTAGAACGGCCTAGGGGAAAAGTACGCATACCGTTGTAATCGGGCGAGATTCTACCTTCAGATGCAACAGAAATTTTGCGGATTGGTCAATCCGTTCGCGAGATATGGCAGTTTGGAAGTAAGAAACGCTTGAGAAACTCAAAATTTTCGCAGTTCTGATGCACGAAACGAATAACTTGAACGGCCTAGGGGAAAAGTACGCATACCGTTATAATCGGGCGAGTTTCTACCTTCAGATGCAACAGAAATTTTGCGGATTGGTCAATCCGTTCGCGAGATATGGCAGTTTGGAAGTAAGAAACGCTTGAGAAACTCAAAATTTTCGCAGTTCTGATGCTCGAAACGAATAACTAGAACGGCCTAGTGGAAAAGTACGCATACCGTTGTAATCGGGCGAGTTTCTACTTTCAGATGCAACAGAAAATTTGCGGATTGGTCAAACCGTTCGCGAGATATGGCAGTTTGGAGGTAAGAAACGCTTGAGAAACTCAAAATTTTCGCAGTTCTGATGCTCGACAAGCATAACTAGAACGGCCTAGGCGAAAAGTACGTATACCGTTGTAATCGGGCGAGTTTCTACTTTCAGATGCAACAAAAATTTTGCGGATTGGTCAATCCGTTCGCGAGATATGGCAGTTTGGAGGTAAGCAACGCTTGAGAAACTCAAAATTTTCGAAGTTCTGTTGCTCGAAACGAATAACTAAAACTGCCTAGGGGAAAAGTACGCATACAGTTGTAATCGGGCGAGTTTCTACTTTCAGATGCAACAGAAATTTTGCGGATTGGTCAATCCGTTCGCGAGATATGGCAGTTTGGAGGTAAAAAACGCTTGATGAACTCAAAATTTTCGCAGTTCTGATGCTCGACAGGCACAACTAGAACGGCCTAGGGGAAAAGTACGCATACCGTTGTAATCGGGCGAGTTTCTACTTTCAGATGCAACAGAAATTTTGCGGATTGGTCAATTCGTTCGCGAGATATGGCAGTTTGGAGGTAAGAAACGCTTGAGAAACTCAAAATTTTCGCAGTTCTGATGCTCGAAGCGAATAACTAGAACGGCCTAGGCGAAAAGTACGTATACCGTTGTAATCGGGCGAGTTTCTACTTTCAGATGCAACAAAAATTTTGCGGATTGGTCAATCCGTTCGCGAGATATGGCAGTTTGGAGGTAAGCAACGCTTGAGAAACTCAAAATTTTCGAAGTTCTGTTGCTCGAAACGAATAACTAGTACTGCCTAGGGGAAAAGTACGCATACAGTTGTAATCGGGCGAGTTTCTACTTTCAGATGCAACAGAAATTTTGCGGATTGGTCAATCCTTTCGCGAGATATGGCAGTTTGGAGGTAAGAAACGCTTGATGAACTCAAAATTTTCGCAGTTCTGATGCTCGACAGGCACAACTAGAACGGCCTAGGGGAAAAGTACGCATACCGTTGTAATCGGGCGAGTTTCTACTTTCAGATGCAACAGAAATTTTGCGGATTGGTCAATTCGTTCGCGAGATATGGCAGTTTGGAGGTAAGAAACGCTTGAGCATCTAAAAATTTTCGCAGTTCTGATGCTCGAAACGAATAACTATAACGGACTAGGGGAAAAGTACGCATACAGTTGTAATGGGGCGGGTTTCTACTCTCAGATGCAACAGAAATTTTGCGGATTGGTCAATCCGTTCGCGAGATATGGAAGTTTGGAGGTAAGAAACGCTTGAGAAACTCAAAATTTTCGCAGTTCTGATGCTCGAAACGAACAACTAGAACGGCCTAGGGGAAAAGTACGCATAGTGTTGTAATCGGGCGAGTTTCTACTTTCAGATGCAACAGAAATTTTGCGGATTGGTCAATCCGTTCGCGAGATATGGCAGTTTGGAGGTAAGAAACGCTTGGGAAACTCAAAATTTTCGCAGTTCCGATGCTCGAAACGAATAACTAGAACGGCCTAGGGGAAAAGTACGCATAGTGTTGTAATCGGGCGAGTTTCTACTTTCAGATGCAACAGAAATTTTGCGGATTGGTCAATCCGTTCGCGAGATATGGCAGTTTGGAGGTAAGAAACGCTTGAGAAACTCAAAATTTTCGCAGTTCTGATGCTCGACAAGCATAACTAGAACGGCCTAGGGGAAAAGTACGCATACAGTTGTAATCGGGCGAGTTTCCACTTTCAGATGCAACAGAAATTTTGCGGATTGGTCAATCCGTTCGCGAGATATGGCAGTTTGGAAGTAAGAAACGCTTGAGAAACTCAAAATTTTCGCAGTTCTGATGCTCGAAACGAATTACTAGGGCGGCCTAGGGGAAAAGTACGCATACCGTTGTAATCGGGCGAGTTTCTGCTTTCAGATGCATCAGAAATTTTGCGGATTGGTCAATCCGTTCGCGAGATGTGGCAGTTTGTAGGTAAGAAACGCTTGAGAAACTCAAAATTTTCGCAGTTCTGATGCTCGAAACGAATAACTAGAACGGCCTAGTGGAAAAGTACGCATACCGTTGTAATCGGGCGAGTTTCTACTTTCAGATGCAACAGAAATTTTGCGGATTGGTCAAACCGTTCGCGAGATATGGCAGTTTGGAGGTAAGAAACGCTTGAGAAACTCAAAATTTTCGCAGTTCTGATGCTCGACAAGCATAACTAGAACGGCCTAGGGGAAAAGTACGCATACCGTTGTAATCGGGCGAGTTTCTACTTTCAGATGCAACAGAAATTTTGCGGATTGGTCAATCCGTTCGCGAGATATGGCAGTTTGGAGGTAAGAAACGCTTGAGAAACTCAAAATTTTCGCAGTTCTGATGCTCGAAACGAACAACTAGAACGGCCTAGGGGAAAAGTACGCATACCGTTGTAATCGGGCGAGATTCTACCTTTAGATGCAACAGAAATTTTGCGGATTGGTCAATCCGTTCGCGAGATATGGCAGTTTGGAAGTAAGAAACGCTTGAGAAACTCAAAATTTTCGCAGTTCTGATGCACGAAACGAATAACTTGAACGGCCTAGGGGAAAAGTACGCATACCGTTATAATCGGGCGAGTTTCTACCTTCAGATGCAACAGAAATTTTGCGGATTGGTCAATCCGTTCGCGAGATATGGCAGTTTGGAAGTAAGAAACGCTTGAGAAACTCAAAATTTTCGCAGTTCTGATGCTCGAAACGAATAACTAGAACGGCCTAGTGGAAAAGTACGCATACCGTTGTAATCGGGCGAGTTTCTACTTTCAGATGCAACAGAAATTTTGCGGATTGGTCAAACCGTTCGCGAGATATGGCAGTTTGGAGGTAAGAAACGCTTGAGAAACTCAAAATTTTCGCAGTTCTGATGCTCGACAAGCATAACTAGAACGGCCTAGGGGAAAAGTACGCATACAGTTGTAATCGGGCGAGTTTCCACTTTCAGATGCAACAGAAATTTTGCGGACTGGTCAATCCGTTCGCGAGATATAGCAGTTTGGAAGTAAGAAACGCTAGAGATACTCAAAATTTTCGCAGTTCTGATGCTCGAAACGAATAACTAGAACGGCCTAGGGAAAAGTACGCATACCGTTGTAATCGGGCGAGTTTCTACTTTCAGATGCAACAGAAATTTTGCAGATTGGTCAATCCGTTCGCGAGATATGGCAGTTTGGAGGTAAGAAACGCTTGAGAAACTCAAAATTTTCGCAGTTCTGATGCTCGAAGCGAATAACTAGAACGGCCTAGGCGAAAAGTACGTATACCGTTGTAATCGGGCGAGTTTCTACTTTCAGATGCAACAAAAATTTTGCGGATTGGTCAATCCGTTCGCGAGATATGGCAGTTTGGAGGTAAGCAACGCTTGAGAAACTCAAAATTTTCGAAGTTCTGTTGCTCGAAACGAATAACTAAAACTGCCTAGGGGAAAAGTACGCATACAGTTGTAATCGGGCGAGTTTCTACTTTCAGATGCAACAGAAATTTTGCGGATTGGTCAATCCGTTCGCGAGATATGGCAGTTTGGAGGTAAGAAACGCTTGATGAACTCAAAATTTTCGCAGTTCTGATGCTCGGCAGGCACAACTAGAACGGCCTAGGGGAAAAGTACGCATACCGTTGTAATCGGGCGAGTTTCTACTTTCAGATGCAACAGAAATTTTGCGGATTGGTCAATTCGTTCGCGAGATATGGCAGTTTGGAGGTAAGAAACGCTTGAGAAACTCAAAATTTTCGCAGTTCTGATGCTCGAAGCGAATAACTAGAACGGCCTAGGCGAAAAGTACGTATACCGTTGTAATCGGGCGAGTTTCTACTTTCAGATGCAACAAAAATTTTGCGGATTGGTCAATCCGTTCGCGAGATATGGCAGTTTGGAGGTAAGCAACGCTTGAGAAACTCAAAATTTTCGAAGTTCTGTTGCTCGAAACGAATAACTAGTACTGCCTAGGGGAAAAGTACGCATACAGTTGTAATCGGGCGAGTTTCTACTTTCAGATGCAACAGAAATTTTGCGGATTGGTCAATCCTTTCGCGAGATATGGCAGTTTGGAGGTAAGAAACGCTTGATGAACTCAAAATTTTCGCAGTTCTGATGCTCGACAGGCACAACTAGAACGGCCTAGGGGAAAAGTACGCATACCGTTGTAATCGGGCGAGTTTCTACTTTCAGATGCAACAGAAATTTTGCGGATTGGTCAATTCGTTCGCGAGATATGGCAGTTTGGAGGTAAGAAACGCTTGAGCATCTAAAAATTTTCGCAGTTCTGATGCTCGAAACGAATAACTATAACGGACTAGGGGAAAAGTACGCATACAGTTGTAATGGGGCGGGTTTCTACTCTCAGATGCAACAGAAATTTTGCGGATTGGTCAATCCGTTCGCGAGATATGGCAGTTTGGAGGTAAGAAACGCTTGGGAAACTCAAAATTTTCGCAGTTCCGATGCTCGAAACGAATAACTAGAACGGCCTAGGGGAAAAGTACGCATAGTGTTGTAATCGGGCGAGTTTCTACTTTCAGATGCAACAGAAATTTTGCGGATTGGTCAATCCGTTCGCGAGATATGGCAGTTTGGAGGTAAGAAACGCTTGAGAAACTCAAAATTTTCGCAGTTCTGATGCTCGACAAGCATAACTAGAACGGCCTAGGGGAAAAGTACGCATACAGTTGTAATCGGGCGAGTTTCCACTTTCAGATGCAACAGAAATTTTGCGGATTGGTCAATCCGTTCGCGAGATATGGCAGTTTGGAAGTAAGAAACGCTTGAGAAACTCAAAATTTTCGCAGTTCTGATGCTCGAAACGAATTACTAGGGCGGCCTAGGGGAAAAGTACGCATACCGTTGTAATCGGGCGAGTTTCTGCTTTCAGATGCATCAGAAATTTTGCGGATTGGTCAATCCGTTCGCGAGATGTGGCAGTTTGTAGGTAAGAAACGCTTGAGAAACTCAAAATTTTCGCAGTTCTGATGCTCGAAACGAATAACTAGAACGGCCTAGGGGAAGAGTACGCATACCGTTGTAATCGGGCGAGTTTCTACCTTCAGATGCAACAGAAATTTTGCGGATTGGTCAATCCGTTCGCGAGATATGGCAGTTTGGAGGTAAGAAACGCTTTAGAAACTCAAAATTTTCGCAGTTCTGATGCTCGAAGCGAATAACTAGAACGGCCTAGGCGAAAAGTACGTATACCGTTGTAATCGGGCGAGTTTCTACTTTCAGATGCAACAGAAATTTGCGGATTGGTCAATCCGTTCGCGAGATATGGCAGTTTGGAAGTAAGCAACGCTTGAGAAACTCAAAATTTTCGCAGTTCTGTTGCTCGAAACGAATAACTAGAACTGCCTAGGGGAAAAGTACGCATACAGTTGTAATCGGGCGAGTTTCTACTTTCAGATGCAACAGAAATTTTGCGGATTGGTCAATCCGTTCGCGAGATATGGCAGTTTGGAGGTAAGAAACGCTTGATGAACTCAAAATTTTCGCAGTTCTGATGCTCGACAGGCACAACTAGAACGGCCTAGGGGAAAAGTACTTATACCGTTGTAATCGGGCGAGTTTCTACTTTCAGATGCAACAGAAATTTTGCGGATTGGTCAATTCGTTCGCGAGATATGGCAGTTTGGAGGTAAGAAACGCTTGAGAAACTAAAAATTTTCACAGTTCTGCTGCTCGAAACGAATAACTATAACGGACTAGGGGAAAAGTACGCATACAGTTGTAATCGGGCGGGTTTCTACTCTCAGATGCAACAGAAATTTTGCGGATTGGTCAATCCGTTCGCGAGATATGGCAGTTTGGAGGTAAGAAACGCTTGAGAAACTCAAAATTTTCGCAGTTCTGATGCTCGAAACGAACAACTAGAACGGCCTAGGGGAAAAGTACGCATAGTGTTGTAATCGGGCGAGTTTCTACTTTCAGATGCAACAGAAATTTTGCGGATTGGTCAATCCGTTCGCGAGATATGGCAGTTTGGAGGTAAGGAACGCTTGAGAAACTCAAAATTTTCACAGTTCTGATGCTCGAAACGAATAACCAGAACGGCCTAGGGGAAAAGTACGCATACCGTTGTAATCGGGCGAGTTTCTACTTTCAGATGCAACAGAAATTTTGCGGATTGGTCAATCCGTTCGCGAGATATGGCAGTTTGGAGGTAAGAAACGCTTGGGAAACTCAAATTTTCGCAGTTCCGATGCACGAAACGAATAACTAGAACGGTCTAGGGGAAAAGTACGCATACCGTTGTAATCGGGCGAGTTTCTGCTTTCAGATGCATCAGAAATTTTGCGGATTGGTCAATCCGTTCGCGAGATATGGCAGTTTGGAAGTAAGAAACGCTTGAGAAACTCAAAATTTTCGCAGTTCTGATGCTCGAAACGAACAACTAGAACGGCCTAGGCGAAAAGTACGCATAGTGTTGTAATCGGGCGAGTTTCTACTTTCAGATGCAACAGAAATTTTGCGGATTGGTCAATCCGTTCGCGAGATATGGCAGTTTGGAGGTAAGAAACGCTTGAGAAACTCAAAATTTTCGCAGTTCTGATGCTCGACAAGCATAACTAGAACGGCCTAGGGGAAAAGTACGCATACCGTTGTAATCGGGAGAGTTTCTACTTTCAGATGCAACAGAAATTTTGCGGATTGGTCAATTCGTTCGCGAGATATGGCAGTTTGGAGGTAAGAAACGCTTGGGAAACTAAAAATTTTCGAAGTTCTGATGCTCGAAACGAATAACTATAACGGACTAGGGGAAAAGTACGCATACAGTTGTAATCGGGCGAGTTTCTACTTTCAGATGCAACAGAAATTTTGCGGACTGGTCAATCCGTTCGCGAGATATGGCAGTTTGGAGGTAAGAAACGCTTGAGAAACTCAAAATTTTCGCTGTTCTGATGCTCGAAACGAACAACTAGAACGGCCTAGGGGAAAAGTACGCATAGTGTTGTAATCGGGCGAGTTTCTGCTTTCAGATGCATCAGAAATTTTGCGGATTGGTCCATCCGTTCGCGAGATGTGGCAGTTTGTAAGTAAGAAACGCTTGAGAAACTCAAAATTTTCGCTGTTCTGATGCTCGAAACGAATAACTAGAACGGCCTAGGGGAAAAGTACGCATACCGCTGTAATCGGGCGAGATTCAACCTTCAGATTCGACAGAAATTTTGCGGATTGGTCAATCCGTTCGCGAGATATGGCAGTTTGGAAGTAAGAAACGCTTGAGAAACTAAAATTTTCGCAGTTCTGATGCACGAAACGAATAACTAGAACGGCCTAGGGGAAAAGTACGCATACCGATGTAATCGGGCGAGTTTCTACCTTCAGATGCAACAGAAATTTTGCGGATTGGTCAATCCGTTCGCGAGATATGGCAGTTTGGAAGTAAGAAACGCTTGCGAAACTCAAAATTTTCGCAGTTCTGATGCTTGACAAGCATAACTAGAACGGCCTAGGGGAAAAGTACGCATACAGTTGTAATCGGGCGAGTTTCCACTTTCAGATGCAACAGAAATTTTGCGGATTGGTCAATCCGTTCGCGAGATATGGCAGTTTGGAGGTAAGAAACGCTTGAGAAACTAAAATTTTCGCAGTTCTGATGCTCGAAACGAATAACTATAACGGACTAGGGGAAAAGTACGCATACAGTTGTAATCGGGCGAGTTTCTACTTTCAGATGCAACAGAAATTTTGCGGATTGGTCAATCCGTTCGCGAGATATGGCAGTTTGGAGGTAAGAAACGCTTGAGAAACTCAAAATTTTCGCAGTTCAGATGCTCGAAACGCACAACTAGAACGGCCTAGGGGAAAAGTACGCATACCGTTGTAATCGGGCGAGTTTCTACTTTCAGATGCAACAGAAATTTTGCGGATTGGTCAATCCGTTCGCGAGATATGGCAGTTTGGAGGTAAGGAACGCTTGAGAAACTCAAAATTTTCACAGTTCTGATGCTCGAAACGAATAACCAGAACGGCCTAGGGGAAAAGTACGCATACCGTTGTAATCGGGCGAGTTTCTACTTTCAGATGCAACAGAAATTTTGCGGATTGGTCAATCCGTTCGCGAGATATGGCAGTTTGGAGGTAAGAAACGCTTGGGAAACTCAAAATTTTCGCAGTTCCGATGCACGAAACGAATAACTAGAACGGTCTAGGGGAAAAGTACGCATACCGTTGTAATCGGGCGAGTTTCTGCTTTCAGATGCATCAGAATTTTGCGGATTGGTCAATCCGTTCGCGAGATATGGCAGTTTGGAAGTAAGAAACGCTTGAGAAACTCAAAATTTTCGCAGTTCTGATGCTCGAAACGAACAACTAGAACGGCCTAGGCGAAAAGTACGCATAGTGTTGTAATCGGGCGAGTTTCTACTTTCAGATGCAACAGAAATTTTGCGGATTGGTCAATCCGTTCGCGAGATATGGCAGTTTGGAGGTAAGAAACGCTTGAGAAACTCAAAATTTTCGCAGTTCTGATGCTCGACAAGCATAACTAGAACGGCCTAGGGGAAAAGTACGCATACCGTTGTAATCGGGAGAGTTTCTACTTTCAGATGCAACAGAAATTTTGCGGATTGGTCAATTCGTTCGCGAGATATGGCAGTTTGGAGGTAAGAAACGCTTGGGAAACTAAAAATTTTCGAAGTTCTGATGCTCGAAACGAATAACTATAACGGACTAGGGGAAAAGTACGCATACAGTTGTAATCGGGCGAGTTTCTACTTTCAGATGCAACAGAAATTTTGCGGACTGGTCGTCAATCCGTTCGCGAGATATGGCAGTTTGGAGGTAAGAAACGCTTGAGAAACTCAAAATTTTCGCTGTTCTGATGCTCGAAACGAACAACTAGAACGGCCTAGGGGAAAAGTACGCATAGTGTTGTAATCGGGCGAGTTTCTGCTTTCAGATGCATCAGAAATTTTGCGGATTGGTCCATCCGTTCGCGAGATGTGGCAGTTTGTAAGTAAGAAACGCTTGAGAAACTCAAAATTTTCGCTGTTCTGATGCTCGAAACGAATAACTAGAACGGCCTAGGGGAAAAGTACGCATACCGCTGTAATCGGGCGAGATTCAACCTTCAGATTCGACAGAAATTTTGCGGATTGGTCAATCCGTTCGCGAGATATGGCAGTTTGGAAGTAAGAAACGCTTGAGAAACTAAAAATTTTCGCAGTTCTGATGCACGAAACGAATAACTAGAACGGCCTAGGGGAAAAGTACGCATACCGATGTAATCGGGCGAGTTTCTACCTTCAGATGCAACAGAAATTTTGCGGATTGGTCAATCCGTTCGCGAGATATGGCAGTTTGGAAGTAAGAAACGCTTGCGAAACTCAAAATTTTCGCAGTTCTGATGCTTGACAAGCATAACTAGAACGGCCTAGGGGAAAAGTACGCATACAGTTGTAATCGGGCGAGTTTCCACTTTCAGATGCAACAGAAATTTTGCGGATTGGTCAATCCGTTCGCGAGATATGGCAGTTTGGAGGTAAGAAACGCTTGAGAAACTAAAAATTTTCGCAGTTCTGATGCTCGAAACGAATAACTATAACGGACTAGGGGAAAAGTACGCATACAGTTGTAATCGGGCGAGTTTCTACTTTCAGATGCAACAGAAATTTTGCGGATTGGTCAATCCGTTCGCGAGATATGGCAGTTTGGAGGTAAGAAACGCTTGAGAAACTCAAAATTTTCGCAGTTCAGATGCTCGAAACGCACAACTAGAACGGCCTAGGGGAAAAGTACGCATACCGTTGTAATCGGGCGAGTTTCTACTTTCAGATGCAACAGAAATTTTGCGGATTGGTCAAACCGTTCGCGAGATATGGCAGTTTGGAGGTAAGAAACGCTTGAGAAACTCAAAATTTTCGCAGTTCTGATGCTCGACAAGCATAACTAGAACGGCCTAGGGGAAAAGTACGCATACCGTTGTAATCGGGCGAGTTTCTGCTTTCAGATGCATCAGAAATTTTGCGGATTGGTCAATCCTTTCGCGAGATGTGGCAGTTTGTAGGAAAGAAACGCTTGAGAAACTCAAAATTTTCGCAGTTCTGAGGCTCTAAACGAATAACTAGAACGGCCTAGGGGAAAAGTACGCATACGGTTGTAATCGGGCGAGTTTCTACTTTCAGATGCAACAGAAATTTTGCGGATTGGTCAATCCGTTCGCGAGATATGGCAGTTTGGAGGTAAGAAACGCTTGAGAAACTCAAAATTTTCGCAGTTCTGATGCTCGACAAGCATAACTAGAACGGCCTAGGGGAAAAGTACGCATACAGTTGTAATCGGGCGATTTTCCACTTTCAGATGCAACAGAAATTTTGCGGATTGGTCAATCCGTTCGCGAGATATGGCAGTTTGGAAGTAAGAAACGCTTGAGAAACTCAAAATTTTCGCAGTTCTGATGCTCGAAACGAATAACTAGAACGGACTGGGGGAAAAGTACGCAGACAGTTGTAATCCGGCGAGTTTCTACTTTCAGATGCAACAGAAATTTTGCGGATTGGTCAATCCGTTCGCGAGATATGGCAGTTTGAAGGTAAGAAACGCTTGAGAAACTCAAAATTTTCGCAGTTCTGATGCTCGAAACGAACAACTAGAACGGCCTAGGGGAAAAGTACGCATAGTGTTGTAATCGGGCGAGTTTCTACTTTCAGATGCAACAGAAATTTTGCGGATTGGTCAATCCGTTCGCGAGATATGGCAGTTTGGAGGTAAGAAACGCTTGAGAAACTCAAAATTTTCGCAGTTCTGATGCTCGACAAGCATAACTAGAACGGCCTAGGGGAAAAGTACGCATACCGTTGTAATCGGGCGAGTTTCTACTTTCAGATGCAACAGAAATTTTGCGGATTGGTCAAACCGTTCGCGAGATATGGCAGTTTGGAGGTAAGAAACGCTTGAGAAACTCAAAATTTTCGCAGTTCTGATGCTCGACAAGCATAACTAGAACGGCCTAGGGGAAAAGTACGCATACCGTTGTAATCGGGCGAGTTTCTGCTTTCAGATGCATCAGAAATTTTGCGGATTGGTCAATCCTTTCGCGAGATGTGGCAGTTTGTAGGAAAGAAACGCTTGAGAAACTCAAAATTTTCGCAGTTCTGAGGCTCTAAACGAATAACTAGAACGGCCTAGGGGAAAAGTACGCATACGGTTGTAATCGGGCGAGTTTCTACTTTCAGATGCAACAGAAATTTTGCGGATTGGTCAATCCGTTCGCGAGATATGGCAGTTTGGAGGTAAGAAACGCTTGAGAAACTCAAAATTTTCGCAGTTCTGATGCTCGACAAGCATAACTAGAACGGCCTAGGGGAAAAGTACGCATACAGTTGTAATCGGGCGATTTTCCACTTTCAGATGCAACAGAAATTTTGCGGATTGGTCAATTCGTTCGCGAGATATGGCAGTTTGGAGGTAAGAAACGCTTGGGAAACTAAAAATTTTCGCAGTTCTGATGCTCGAAACGAATAACTATAACGGACTAGGGGAAAAGTACGCATACAGTTGTAATCGGGCGAGTTTCTACTTTCAGATGCAACAGAAATTTTGCGGACTGGTCAATCCGTTCGCGAGATATGGCAGTTTGGAGGTAAGAAACGCTTGAGAAACTCAAAATTTTCGCAGTTCTGATGCTCGAAACGAACAACTAGAACGGCCTAGGGGAAAAGTACGCATAGTGTTGTAATCGGGCGAGTTTCTGCTTTCAGATGCATCAGAAATTTTGCGGATTGGTCCATCCGTTCGCGAGATGTGGCAGTTTGGAGGTAAGAAACGCTTGAGAAACTCAAAATTTTCGCAGTTCAGATGCTCGAAACGCACAACTAGAACGGCCTAGGGGAAAAGTACGCATACAGTTGTAATGGGGCGAGTTTCCACTTTCAGATGCAACAGAAATTTTGCGGATTGGTCAATCCGTTCGCGAGATATGGCAGTTTGGAAGTAAGAAACGCTTGCGAAACTCAAAATTTTCGCAGTTCTGATGCTCGAAAAGAATTACTAGGGCGGCCTAGGGGAAAAGTACGCATACGGTTGTAATCGGGCGAGTTTCTACTTTCAGATGCAACAGAAATTTTGCGGATTGGTCAATCCGTTCGCGAGATATGGCAGTTTGGAGGTAAGCAACGCTTGAGAAACGCAAAATTTTCCCAGTTCTGTTGCTCGAAACGAATAACTAGAACGGCCTAGGGGAAAAGTACGCATAGTGTTGTAATCGGGCGAGTTTCTACTTTCAGATGCAACAGAAATTTTGCGGATTGGTCAATCCGTTCGCGAGATATGGCAGTTTGGAGGTAAGAAACGCTTGAGAAACTCAAAATTTTCGCAGTTCTGATGCTCGACAAGCATAACTAGAACGGCCTAGGGGAAAAGTACGCATAGTGTTGTAATCGGGCGAGTTTCTGCTTTCAGATGCATCAGAAATTTTGCGGATTGGTCCATCCGTTCGCGAGATGTGGCAGTTTGGAAGTAAGAAACGCTTGAGAAACTAAAAATTTTCGCAGTTCTGATGCACGAAACGAATAACTAGAACGGCCTAGGGGAAAAGTACGCATACCGATGTAATCGGGCGAGTTTCTACCTTCAGATGCAACAGAAATTTTGCGGATTGGTCAATCCGTTCGCGAGATATGGCAGTTTGGAAGTAAGAAACGCTTGCGAAACTCAAAATTTTCGCAGTTCTGATGCTCGAAACGAATAACTAGAACGGCCTAGGGGAAAAGTACGCATACCGTTGTAATCGGGCGAGTTTCTACTTTCAGATGCAACAGAAATTTTGCGGATTGGTCAAACCGTGCGCGAGATATGGCAGATTGGAGGTAAGAAACGCTTGAGAAACTCAAAATTTTCGCAGTTCTGATGCTCGACAAGCATAACTAGAACGGCCTAGGGGAAAAGTACGCATACAGTTGTAATCGGGCGAGTTTCCACTTTCAGATGCAACAGAAATTTTGCGGATTGGTCAATCCGTTCGCGAGATATGGCAGTTTGGAGGTAAGAAACGCTTGAGAAACTAAAAATTTTCGCAGTTCTGATGCTCGACAAGCATAACTAGAACGGCCTAGGGGAAAAGTACGCATACAGTTGTAATCGGGCGAGTTTCCACTTTCAGATGCAACAGAAATTTAGCGGATTGGTCAATCCGTTCGCGAGATATGGCAGTTTGGAGGTAAGAAACGCTTGAGAAACTAAAAATTTTCGCAGTTCTGATGCTCGAAACGAATAACTATAACGGACTAGGGGAAAAGTACGCATACAGTTGTAATCGGGCGAGTTTCTACTTTCAGATGTAACAGAAATTTTGCGGATTGGTCAATCCGTTCGCGAGATATGGCAGTTTGGAGGTAAGAAACGCTTGAGAAACTCAAAATTTTCGCAGTTCTGATGCTCGAAACGAACAACTAGAACGGCCTAGGGGAAAAGTACGCATACCGTTGTAATCGGGCGAGTTTCTACCTTCAGATGCAACAGAAATTTTGCGGATTGGTCAATCCGTTCGCGAGATATGGCAGTTTGGAAGTAAGAAACGCTTGCGAAACTCAAAATTTTCGCAGTTCTGATGCTCGAAACGAATAACTAGAACGGCCTAGGGGAAAAGTACGCATACAGTTGTAATCGGGCGATTTTCCACTTTCAGATGCAACAGAAATTTTGCGGATTGGTCAATCCGTTCGCGAGATATGGCAGTTTGGAAGTAAGAAACGCTTGAGAAACTCAAAATTTTCGCAGTTCTGATGCTCGAAACGAATAACTAGAACGGACTGGGGGAAAAGTACGCAGACAGTTGTAATCCGGCGAGTTTCTACTTTCAGATGCAACAGAAATTTTGCGGATTGGTCAATCCGTTCGCGAGATATGGCAGTTTGAAGGTAAGAAACGCTTGAGAAACTCAAAATTTTCGCAGTTCTGATGCTCGAAACGAACAACTAGAACGGCCTAGGGGAAAAGTACGCATAGTGTTGTAATCGGGCGAGTTTCTACTTTCAGATGCAACAGAAATTTTGCGGATTGGTCAATCCGTTCGCGAGATATGGCAGTTTGGAGGTAAGAAACGCTTGAGAAACTCAAAATTTTCGCAGTTCTGATGCTCGACAAGCATAACTAGAACGGCCTAGGGGAAAAGTACGCATACCGTTGTAATCGGGCGAGTTTCTACTTTCAGATGCAACAGAAATTTTGCGGATTGGTCAAACCGTTCGCGAGATATGGCAGTTTGGAGGTAAGAAACGCTTGAGAAACTCAAAATTTTCGCAGTTCTGATGCTCGACAAGCATAACTAGAACGGCCTAGGGGAAAAGTACGCATACCGTTGTAATCGGGCGAGTTTCTGCTTTCAGATGCATCAGAAATTTTGCGGATTGGTCAATCCTTTCGCGAGATGTGGCAGTTTGTAGGAAAGAAACGCTTGAGAAACTCAAAATTTTCGCAGTTCTGAGGCTCTAAACGAATAACTAGAACGGCCTAGGGGAAAAGTACGCATACGGTTGTAATCGGGCGAGTTTCTACTTTCAGATGCAACAGAAATTTTGCGGATTGGTCAATCCGTTCGCGAGATATGGCAGTTTGGAGGTAAGAAACGCTTGAGAAACTCAAAATTTTCGCAGTTCTGATGCTCGACAAGCATAACTAGAACGGCCTAGGGGAAAAGTACGCATACAGTTGTAATCGGGCGATTTTCCACTTTCAGATGCAACAGAAATTTTGCGGATTGGTCAATTCGTTCGCGAGATATGGCAGTTTGGAGGTAAGAAACGCTTGGGAAACTAAAAATTTTCGCAGTTCTGATGCTCGAAACGAATAACTATAACGGACTAGGGGAAAAGTACGCATACAGTTGTAATCGGGCGAGTTTCTACTTTCAGATGCAACAGAAATTTTGCGGACTGGTCAATCCGTTCGCGAGATATGGCAGTTTGGAGGTAAGAAACGCTTGAGAAACTCAAAATTTTCGCAGTTCTGATGCTCGAAACGAACAACTAGAACGGCCTAGGGGAAAAGTACGCATAGTGTTGTAATCGGGCGAGTTTCTGCTTTCAGATGCATCAGAAATTTTGCGGATTGGTCCATCCGTTCGCGAGATGTGGCAGTTTGGAGGTAAGAAACGCTTGAGAAACTCAAAATTTTCGCAGTTCAGATGCTCGAAACGCACAACTAGAACGGCCTAGGGGAAAAGTACGCATACAGTTGTAATGGGGCGAGTTTCCACTTTCAGATGCAACAGAAATTTTGCGGATTGGTCAATCCGTTCGCGAGATATGGCAGTTTGGAAGTAAGAAACGCTTGCGAAACTCAAAATTTTCGCAGTTCTGATGCTCGAAAAGAATTACTAGGGCGGCCTAGGGGAAAAGTACGCATACGGTTGTAATCGGGCGAGTTTCTACTTTCAGATGCAACAGAAATTTTGCGGATTGGTCAATCCGTTCGCGAGATATGGCAGTTTGGAGGTAAGCAACGCTTGAGAAACGCAAAATTTTCCCAGTTCTGTTGCTCGAAACGAATAACTAGAACGGCCTAGGGGAAAAGTACGCATAGTGTTGTAATCGGGCGAGTTTCTACTTTCAGATGCAACAGAAATTTTGCGGATTGGTCAATCCGTTCGCGAGATATGGCAGTTTGGAGGTAAGAAACGCTTGAGAAACTCAAAATTTTCGCAGTTCTGATGCTCGACAAGCATAACTAGAACGGCCTAGGGGAAAAGTACGCATAGTGTTGTAATCGGGCGAGTTTCTGCTTTCAGATGCATCAGAAATTTTGCGGATTGGTCCATCCGTTCGCGAGATGTGGCAGTTTGGAAGTAAGAAACGCTTGAGAAACTAAAAATTTTCGCAGTTCTGATGCACGAAACGAATAACTAGAACGGCCTAGGGGAAAAGTACGCATACCGATGTAATCGGGCGAGTTTCTACCTTCAGATGCAACAGAAATTTTGCGGATTGGTCAATCCGTTCGCGAGATATGGCAGTTTGGAAGTAAGAAACGCTTGCGAAACTCAAAATTTTCGCAGTTCTGATGCTCGAAACGAATAACTAGAACGGCCTAGGGGAAAAGTACGCATACCGTTGTAATCGGGCGAGTTTCTACTTTCAGATGCAACAGAAATTTTGCGGATTGGTCAAACCGTGCGCGAGATATGGCAGATTGGAGGTAAGAAACGCTTGAGAAACTCAAAATTTTCGCAGTTCTGATGCTCGACAAGCATAACTAGAACGGCCTAGGGGAAAAGTACGCATACAGTTGTAATCGGGCGAGTTTCCACTTTCAGATGCAACAGAAATTTTGCGGATTGGTCAATCCGTTCGCGAGATATGGCAGTTTGGAGGTAAGAAACGCTTGAGAAACTAAAAATTTTCGCAGTTCTGATGCTCGACAAGCATAACTAGAACGGCCTAGGGGAAAAGTACGCATACAGTTGTAATCGGGCGAGTTTCCACTTTCAGATGCAACAGAAATTTAGCGGATTGGTCAATCCGTTCGCGAGATATGGCAGTTTGGAGGTAAGAAACGCTTGAGAAACTAAAAATTTTCGCAGTTCTGATGCTCGAAACGAATAACTATAACGGACTAGGGGAAAAGTACGCATACAGTTGTAATCGGGCGAGTTTCTACTTTCAGATGTAACAGAAATTTTGCGGATTGGTCAATCCGTTCGCGAGATATGGCAGTTTGGAGGTAAGAAACGCTTGAGAAACTCAAAATTTTCGCAGTTCTGATGCTCGAAACGAACAACTAGAACGGCCTAGGGGAAAAGTACGCATACCGTTGTAATCGGGCGAGTTTCTACCTTCAGATGCAACAGAAATTTTGCGGATTGGTCAATCCGTTCGCGAGATATGGCAGTTTGGAAGTAAGAAACGCTTGCGAAACTCAAAATTTTCGCAGTTCTGATGCTCGAAACGAATAACTAGAACGGCCTAGGGGAAAAGTACGCATACCGTTGTAATCGGGCGAGTTTCTACTTTCAGATGCAACAGAAATTTTGCGGATTGGTCAAACCGTTCGCGAGATATGGCAGTTTGGAGGTAAGAAACGCTTGAGAAACTAAAAATTTTCGCAGTTCTGATGCTCGAAACGAATAACTATAACGGACTAGGGGAAAAGTACGCATACAGTTGTAATGGGGCGAGTTTCCACTTTCAGATGCAACAGAAATTTTGCGGATTGGTCAATCCGTTCGCGAGATATGGCAGTTTGGAAGTAAGAAACGCTTGAGAAACTCAAAATTTTCGCAGTTCTGATGCTCGAAAAGAATTACTAGGGCGGCCTAGGGGAAAAGTACGCATACGGTTGTAATCGGGCGAGTTTCTACTTTCAGATGCAACAGAAATTTTGCGGATTGGTCAATCCGTTCGCGAGATATGGCAGTTTGGAGGTAAGCAACGCTTGAGAAACGCAAAATTTTCCCAGTTCTGTTGCTCGAAACGAATAACTAGAACGGCCTAGGGGAAAAGTACGCATAGTGTTGTAATCGGGCGAGTTTCTACTTTCAGATGCAACAGAAATTTTGCGGATTGGTCAATCCGTTCGCGAGATATGGCAGTTTGGAGGTAAGAAACGCTTGAGAAACTCAAAATTTTCGCAGTTCTGATGCTCGACAAGCATAACTAGAACGGCCTAGGGGAAAAGTACGCATAGTGTTGTAATCGGGCGAGTTTCTGCTTTCAGATGCATCAGAAATTTTGCGGATTGGTCCATCCGTTCGCGAGATGTGGCAGTTTGGAAGTAAGAAACGCTTGAGAAACTAAAAATTTTCGCAGTTCTGATGCACGAAACGAATAACTAGAACGGCCTAGGGGAAAAGTACGCATACCGTTGTAATCGGGCGAGTTTCTACCTTCAGATGCAACAGAAATTTTGCGGATTGGTCAATCCGTTCGCGAGATATGGCAGTTTGGAAGTAAGAAACGCTTGCGAAACTCAAAATTTTCGCAGTTCTGATGCTCGAAACGAATAACTAGAACGGCCTAGGGGAAAAGTACGCATACCGTTGTAATCGGGCGAGTTTCTACTTTCAGATGCAACAGAAATTTTGCGGATTGGTCAAACCGTTCGCGAGATATGGCAGTTTGGAGGTAAGAAACGCTTGAGAAACTAAAAATTTTCGCAGTTCTGATGCTCGAAACGAATAACTATAACGGACTAGGGGAAAAGTACGCATACAGTTGTAATCGGGCGAGTTTCTACTTTCAGATGCAACAGAAATTTTGCGGATTGGTCAATCCGTTCGCGAGATATGGCAGTTTGGAGGTAAGAAACGCTTGAGAAACTCAAAATTTTCGCAGTTCAGATGCTCGAAACGCACAACTAGAACGGCCTAGGGGAAAAGTACGCATACCGTTGTAATCGGGCGAGTTTCTACTTTCAGATGCAACAGAAATTTTGCGGATTGGTCAATCCGTTCGCGAGATATGGCAGTTTGGAAGTAAGAAACGCTTGAGAAACTCAAAATTTTCGCAGTTCTGATGCTCGAAACGAATAACTAGAACGGACTGGGGGAAAAGTACGCAGACAGTTGTAATCGGGAGGGTTTCTACTTTCAGATGCAACAGAAATTTTGCGGATTGGTCAATTCGTTCGCGAGATATGGCAGTTTGGAGGTAAGAAACGCTTGGGAAACTAAAAATTTTCGCAGTTCTGATGCACGAAACGAATAACTAGAACGGCCTAGGGGAAAAGTACGCATACCGATGTAATCGGGCGAGTTTCTACCTTCAGATGCAACAGAAATTTTGCGGATTGGTCAATCCGTTCGCGAGATATGGCAGTTTGGAAGTAAGAAACGCTTGCGAAACTCAAAATTTTCGCAGTTCTGATGCTCGACAAGCATAACTAGAACGGCCTAGGGGAAAAGTACGCATACAGTTGTAATCGGGCGAGTTTCCACTTTCAGATGCAACAGAAATTTTGCGGATTGGTCAATCCGTTCGCGAGATATGGCAGTTTGGAGGTAAGAAACGCTTGAGAAACTAAAAATTTTCGCAGTTCTGATGCTCGAAACGAATAGCTATAACGGACTAGGGGAAAAGTACGCATACAGTTGTAATCGGGCGAGTTTCTACTTTCAGATGCAACAGAAATTTTGCGGATTGGTCAATCCGTTCGCGAGATATGGCAGTTTGGAGGTAAGAAACGCTTGAGAAACTCAAAATTTTCGCAGTTCAGATGCTCGAAACGCACAACTAGAACGGCCTAGGGGAAAAGTACGCATACCGTTGTAATCGGGCGAGTTTCTACTTTCAGATGCAACAGAAATTTTGCGGATTGGTCAAACCGTTCGCGAGATATGGCAGTTTGGAAGTAAGAAACGCTTGAGAAACTCAAAATTTTCGCAGTTCTGATGCTCGAAAAGAATTACTAGGGCGGCCTAGGGGAAAAGTACGCATACGGTTGTAATCGGGCGAGTTTCTACTTTCAGATGCAACAGAAATTTTGCGGATTGGTCAATCCGTTCGCGAGATATGGCAGTTTGGAGGTAAGCAACGCTTGAGAAACGCAAAATTTTCCCAGTTCTGTTGCTCGAAACGAATAACTAGAACGGCCTAGGGGAAAAGTACGCATAGTGTTGTAATCGGGCGAGTTTCTACTTTCAGATGCAACAGAAATTTTGCGGATTGGTCAATCCGTTCGCGAGATATGGCAGTTTGGAGGTAAGAAACGCTTGAGAAACTCAAAATTTTCGCAGTTCTGATGCTCGACAAGCATAACTAGAACGGCCTAGGGGAAAAGTACGCATAGTGTTGTAATCGGGCGAGTTTCTGCTTTCAGATGCATCAGAAATTTTGCGGATTGGTCCATCCGTTCGCGAGATGTGGCAGTTTGGAAGTAAGAAACGCTTGAGAAACTAAAAATTTTCGCAGTTCTGATGCACGAAACGAATAACTAGAACGGCCTAGGGGAAAAGTACGCATACCGATGTAATCGGGCGAGTTTCTACCTTCAGATGCAACAGAAATTTTGCGGATTGGTCAATCCGTTCGCGAGATATGGCAGTTTGGAAGTAAGAAACGCTTGCGAAACTCAAAATTTTCGCAGTTCTGATGCTCGAAACGAATAACTAGAACGGCCTAGGGGAAAAGTACGCATACCGTTGTAATCGGGCGAGTTTCTACTTTCAGATCCAACAGAAATTTTGCGGATTGGTCAATCCGTTCGCGAGATATGGCAGTTTGGAGGTAAGAAACGCTTGAGAAACTCAAAATTTTCGCAGTTCTGATGCTCGACAAGCATAACTAGAACGGCCTAGGGGAAAAGTACGCATACCGTTGTAATCGGGCGAGTTTCTACTTTCAGATGCAACAGAAATTTTGCGGATTGGTCAAACCGTTCGCGAGATATGGCAGTTTGGAGGTAAGAAACGCTTGAGAAACTCAAAATTTTCGCAGTTCTGATGCTCGACAAGCATAACTAGAACGGCCTAGGGGAAAAGTACGCATACCGTTGTAATCGGGCGAGTTTCTGCTTTCAGATGCATCAGAAATTTTGCGGATTGGTCAATCCTTTCGCGAGATGTGGCAGTTTGTAGGAAAGAAACGCTTGAGAAACTCAAAATTTTCGCAGTTCTGAGGCTCTAAACGAATAACTAGAACGGCCTAGGGGAAAAGTACGCATACGGTTGTAATCGGGCGAGTTTCTACTTTCAGATGCAACAGAAATTTTGCGGATTGGTCAATCCGTTCGCGAGATATGGCAGTTTGGAGGTAAGAAACGCTTGAGAAACTCAAAATTTTCGCAGTTCTGATGCTCGACAAGCATAACTAGAACGGCCTAGGGGAAAAGTACGCATACCGTTGTAATCGGGAGGGTTTCTACTTTCAGATGAACAGAAATTTTGCGGATTGGTCAATTCGTTCGCGAGATATGGCAGTTTGGAGGTAAGAAACGCTTGGGAAACTAAAAAATTTTCGCAGTTCTGATGCTCGAAACGAATAACTATAACGGACTAGGGGAAAAGTACGCATACAGGTTGTAATCGGGCGAGTTTCTACTTTCAGATGCAACAGAAATTTTGCGGACTGGTCAATCCGTTCGCGAGATATGGCAGTTTGGAGGTAAGAAACGCTTGAGAAACTCAAAATTTTCGCAGTTCTGATGCTCGAAACGAACAACTAGAACGGCCTAGGGGAAAAGTACGCATAGTGTTGTAATCGGGCGAGTTTCTGCTTTCAGATGCATCAGAAATTTTGCGGATTGGTCCATCCGTTCGCGAGATGTGGCAGTTTGGAGGTAAGAAACGCTTGAGAAACTCAAAATTTTCGCAGTTCAGATGCTCGAAACGCACAACTAGAACGGCCTAGGGAAAAGTACGCATACAGTTGTAATGGGGCGAGTTTCCACTTTCAGATGCAACAGAAATTTTGCGGATTGGTCAATCCGTTCGCGAGATATGGCAGTTTGGAAGTAAGAAACGCTTGAGAAACTCAAAATTTTCGCAGTTCTGATGCTCGAAAAGAATTACTAGGGCGGCCTAGGGGAAAAGTACGCATACGGTTGTAATCGGGCGAGTTTCTACTTTCAGATGCAACAGAAATTTTGCGGATTGGTCAATCCGTTCGCGAGATATGGCAGTTTGGAGGTAAGCAACGCTTGAGAAACGCAAAATTTTCCCAGTTCTGTTGCTCGAAACGAATAACTAGAACGGCCTAGGGGAAAAGTACGCATAGTGTTGTAATCGGGCGAGTTTCTACTTTCAGATGCAACAGAAATTTTGCGGATTGGTCAATCCGTTCGCGAGATATGGCAGTTTGGAGGTAAGAAACGCTTGAGAAACTCAAAATTTTCGCAGTTCTGATGCTCGACAAGCATAACTAGACGGCCTAGGGGAAAAGTACGCATAGTGTTGTAATCGGGCGAGTTTCGCTTTCAGATGCATCAGAAATTTGCGGATTGGTCCATCCGTTCGCGAGATGTGGCAGTTTGGAAGTAAGAAACGCTTGAGAAACTAAAAATTTTCGCAGTTCTGATGCACGAAACGAATAACTAGAACGGCCTAGGGGAAAAGTACGCATACCGATGTAATCGGGCGAGTTTCTACCTTCAGATGCAACAGAAATTTTGCGGATTGGTCAATCGTTCGCGAGATATGGCTGTTTGGAAGTAAGAAACGCTTGCGAAACTCAAAATTTTCGCAGTTCTGATGCTCGAAACGAATAACTAGAACGGCCTAGGGGAAAAGTACGCATACCGTTGTAATCGGGCGAGTTTCTACTTTCAGATCCAACAGAAATTTTGCGGATTGGTCAATCCGTTCGCGAGATATTGGCAGTTTGGAGGTAAGAAACGCTTGAGAAACTCAAAATTTTCGCAGTTCTGATGCTCGACAAGCATAACTAGAACGGCCTAGGGGAAAAGTACGCATACCGTTGTAATCGGGCGAGTTTCTACTTTCAGATGCAACAGAAATTTTGCGGATTGGTCAAACCGTTCGCGAGATATGGCAGTTTGGAGGTAAGAAACGCTTGAGAAACTCAAAATTTTCGCAGTTCTGATGCTCGACAAGCATAACTAGAACGGCCTAGGGGAAAAGTACGCATACCGTTGTTAATCGGGCGAGTTTCTGCTTTCAGATGCATCAGAAATTTTGCGGATTGTCAATCCTTTCGCGAGATGTGGCAGTTTGTAGGAAAGAAACACTTGAGAAACTCAAAATTTTTCGCAGTTCTGAGGCTCTAAACGAATAACTAGAACGGCCTAGGGGAAAAGTACGCATACGGTTGTAATCGGGCGAGTTTCTACTTTCAGATGCAACAGAAATTTTGCGGATTGGTCAATCCGTTCGCGAGATATGGCAGTTTTGGAGGTAAGAAACGCTTGAGGAAACTCAAAATTTTCGCAGTTCTGATGCTCGACAAGCATAACTAGAACGGCCTAGGGGAAAAGTACGCATACCGTTGTAATCGGGAGGGGTTTCTACTTTCAGATGCAACAGAAATTTTGCGGATTGGTCAATTCGTTCGCGAGATATGGCAGTTTGGAGGTAGAAACGCTTGGGAAACTAAAATTTTCGCAGTTCTGATGCTCGAAACGAATAACTATAACGGACTAGGGGAAAAGTACGCATACAGTTGTAATCGGGCGAGTTTCTACTTTCAGATGCAACAGAAATTTTGCGGACTGGTCAATCCGTTCGCGAGATATGGCAGTTTGGAGGTAAGAAACGCTTGAGAAACTCAAAATTTTCGCAGTTCTGATGCTCGAAACGAACAACTAGAACGGCCTAGGGAAAAGTACGCATAGTGTTGTAATCGGGCGAGTTTCTGCTTTCAGATGCATCAGAAATTTTGCGGATTGGTCCATCCGTTCGCGAGATGTGGCAGTTGGAGGTAAGAAACGCTTGAGAAACTCAAAATTTTCGCAGTTCAGATGCTCGAAACGCACAACTAGAACGGCCTAGGGGAAAAGTACGCCATACAGTTGTAATGGGGCGAGTTTCCACTTTCAGATGCAACAGAAATTTTGCGGATTGGTCAATCCGTTCGCGAGATATGGCAGTTTGGAAGTAAGAAACGCTTGAGAAACTCAAAATTTTCGCAGTTCTGATGCTCGAAAAGAATTACTAGGGCGGCCTAGGGGAAAAGTACGCATACGGTTGTAATCGGGCGAGTTTCTACTTTCAGATGCAACAGAAATTTTGCGGATTGGTCAATCCGTTCGCGAGATATGGCAGTTTGGAGGTAAGCAACGCTTGAGAAACGCAAAATTTTCCCAGTTCTGTTGCTCGAAACGAATAACTAGAACGGCCTAGGGGAAAAGTACGCATAGTGTTGTAATCGGGCGAGTTTCTACTTTCAGATGCAACAGAAATTTTGCGGATTGGTCAATCCGTTCGCGAGATATGGCAGTTTGGAGGTAAGAAACGCTTGAGAAACTCAAAATTTTCGCAGTTCTGATGCTCGACAAGCATAACTAGAACGGCCTAGGGGAAAGTACGCATAGTGTTGTAATCGGGCGAGTTTCTGCTTTCAGATGCATCAGAAATTTTGCGGATTGGTCCATCCGTTCGCGAGATGTGGCAGTTTTGGAAGTAAGAAACGCTTGAGAAACTAAAAATTTTCGCAGTTCTGATGCACGAAACGAATAACTAGAACGGCCTAGGGGAAAAGTACGCATACCGATGTAATCGGGCGAGTTTCTACCTTCAGATGCAACAGAAATTTTGCGGATTGGTCAATCCGTTCGCGAGATATGGCAGTTTGGAAGTAAGAAAACGCTTGCGAAACTCAAAATTTTCGCAGTTCTGATGCTCGAAACGAATAACTAGAACGGCCTAGGGGAAAAAGTACGCATACCGTTGTAATCGGGCGAGTTTCTACTTTCAAATGCAACAGAAATTTTGCGGATTGGTCAAACCGTGCGCGAGATATGGCAGATTGGAGGTAAGAAACGCTTGAGAAACTCAAAATTTCGCAGTTCTGATGCTCGACAAGCATAACTAGAACGGCCTAGGGGAAAAGTACGCATACAGTTGTAATCGGGCGAGTTTCCACTTTCAGATGCAACAGAAATTTTGCGGATTGGTCAATCCGTTCGCGAGATATGGCAGTTTGGAGGTAAGAAACGCTTGAGAAACTAAAAATTTTCGCAGTTCTGATGCTCGACAAGCATAACTAGAACGGCCCTAGGGGAAAAGTACGCATACAGTTGTAATCGGGCGAGTTTCCACTTTCAGATGCAACAGAAATTTTGCGGATTGGTCAATCCGTTCGCGAGATATGGCAGTTTGGAGGTAAGAAACGCTTGAGAAACTAAAAATTTTCGCAGTTCTGTTGCTCGAAACGAATAACTATAACGGACCTAGGGGAAAAGTACGCATACAGTTGTAATCGGGCGAGTTTCTACTTTCAGATGCAACAGAAATTTTGCGGATTGGTCAATCCGTTCGCGAGATATGGCAGTTTGGAGGTAAGAAACGCTTGAGAAACTCAAAATTTCGCAGTTCTGATGCTCGAAACGAACAACTAGAACGGCCCTAGGGGAAAAGTACGCATACCGTTGTAATCGGGCGAGTTTCTACCTTCAGATGCAACAGAAATTTTGCGGATTGGTCAATCCGTTCGCGAGATATGGCAGTTTGGAAGTAAGAAACGCTTGCGAAACTCAAAATTTCGCAGTTCTGATGCTCGAAACGAATAACTAGAACGGCCTAGGGGAAAAGTACGCATACCGTTGTAATCGGGCGAGTTTCTACTTTCAGATGCAACAGAAATTTTGCGGATTGGTCAAACCGTTCGCGAGATATGGCAGTTTGGAGGTAAGAAACGCTTGAGAAACTAAAAATTTCGCAGTTCTGATGCTCGAACGAATAACTATAACGGACTAGGGGAAAAGTACGCATACAGTTGTAATGGGGCGAGTTTCCACTTTCAGATGCAACAGAAATTTTGCGGATTGGTCAATCCGTTCGCGAGATATGGCAGTTTGGAAGTAAGAAACGCTTGAGAAACTCAAAATTTTCGCAGTTCTGATGCTCGAAAAGAATTACTAGGGCGGCCTAGGGGAAAAGTACGCATACGGTTGTAATCGGCGAGTTTCTACTTTCAGATGCAACAGAAATTTTGCGGATTGCGTCAATCCGTTCGCGAGATATGGCAGTTTGGAGTAAGCAACGCTTGAGAAACGCAAAATTTTCCCAGTTCTGTTGCTCGAAACGAATAACTAGAACGGCCTAGGGGAAAAGTACGCATAGTGTTGTAATCGGGCGAGTTTCTACTTTCAGATGCAACAGAAATTTTGCGTGATTGGTCAATCCGTTCGCGAGATATGGCAGTTTGGGAGGTAAGAAACGCTTGAGAAACTCAAAATTTTCGCAGTTCTGATGCTCGACAAGCATAACTAGAACGGCCTAGGGGGAAAAGTACGCATAGTGTTGTAATCGGGCGAGTTTCTACTTTCAGATGCAACAGAAATTTGCGGATTGGTCAAACCGTTCGCGGAGATATGGCAGTTTTGGAGTAAGAAACGCTTGAGAAACTAAAATTTTCGACAGTTCTGATGCTCGAAACGAATAACTATAACGGACTAGGGGAAAAGTACGCATACAGTTGTAATCGGGCGAGTTTCTACTTTCAGATGCAACAGAAATTTTGCGGATTGGTCAATCCGTTCGCGAGATATGGCAGTTTGGAGGTAAGAAACGCTTGAGAAACTCAAAATTTTCGCAGTTCAGATGCTCGAAACGCACAACTAGAACGGCCTAGGGGAAAAGTACGCATACCGTTGTAATCGGGCGAGTTTCTACTTTCAGATGCAACAGAAATTTTGCGGATTGGTCAATCCGTTCGAGATATGGCAGTTTGGAAGTAAGAAACGCTTGAGAAACTCAAAATTTTCGCAGTTCTGATGCTCGAAACGAATAACTAGAACGGACTGGGGGAAAAGTACGCAGACAGTTGTAATCGGGAGGGTTTCTACTTTCAGATGCAACAGAAATTTTGCGGATTGGTCAATTCGTTCGCGAGATATGGCAGTTTGGAGGTAAGAAACGCTTGGGAAACTAAAAATTTTCGCAGTTCTGATGCACGAAACGAATAACTAGAACGGCCTAGGGGAAAAGTACGCATACCGATGTAATCGGGCGAGTTTCTACCTTCAGATGCAACAGAAATTTTGCGGATTGGTCAATCCGTTCGCGAGATATGGCAGTTTGGAAGTAAGAAACGCTTGCGAAACTCAAAATTTTCGCAGTTCTGATGCTCGACAAGCATAACTAGAACGGCCTAGGGGAAAAGTACGCATACAGTTGTAATCGGGCGAGTTTCCACTTTCAGATGCAACAGAAATTTTGCGGATTGGTCAATCCGTTCGCGAGATATGGCAGTTTGGAGGTAAGAAACGCTTGAGAAACTAAAAATTTTCGCAGTTCTGATGCTCGAAAAGAATTACTAGGGCGGCCTAGGGGAAAAGTACGCATACGGTTGTAATCGGGCGAGTTTCTACTTTCAGATGCAACAGAAATTTTGCGGATTGGTCAATCCGTTCGCGAGATATGGCAGTTTGGAGGTAAGCAACGCTTGAGAAACGCAAAATTTTCCCAGTTCTGTTGCTCGAAACGAATAACTAGAACGGCCTAGGGGAAAAGTACGCATACCGTTGTAATCGGGCGAGTTTCTACTTTCAGATGCAACAGAAATTTTGCGGATTGGTCAATCCGTTCGCGAGATATGGCAGTTTGGAAGTAAGAAACGCTTGAGAAACTCAAAATTTTCGCAGTTCTGATGCTCGACAAGCATAACTAGAACGGCCTAGGGGAAAAGTACGCATAGTGTTGTAATCGGGCGAGTTTCTGCTTTCAGATGCATCAGAAATTTTGCGGATTGGTCCATCCGTTCGCGAGATGTGGCAGTTTGGAAGTAAGAAACGCTTGAGAAACTAAAAATTTTCGCAGTTCTGATGCACGAAACGAATAACTAGAACGGCCTAGGGGAAAAGTACGCATACCGATGTAATCGGGCGAGTTTCTACCTTCAGATGCAACAGAAATTTTGCGGATTGGTCAATCCGTTCGCGAGATATGGCAGTTTGGAAGTAAGAAACGCTTGCGAAACTCAAAATTTTCGCAGTTCTGATGCTCGAAACGAATAACTAGAACGGCCTAGGGGAAAAGTACGCATACCGTTGTAATCGGGCGAGTTTCTACTTTCAGATGCAACAGAAATTTTGCGGATTGGTCAAACCGTGCGCGAGATATGGCAGATTGGAGGTAAGAAACGCTTGAGAAACTCAAAATTTTCGCAGTTCTGATGCTCGACAAGCATAACTAGAACGGCCTAGGGGAAAAGTACGCATACAGTTGTAATCGGGCGAGTTTCCACTTTCAGATGCAACAGAAATTTTGCGGATTGGTCAATCCGTTCGCGAGATATGGCAGTTTGGAGGTAAGAAACGCTTGAGAAACTAAAAATTTTCGCAGTTCTGATGCTCGACAAGCATAACTAGAACGGCCTAGGGGAAAAGTACGCATACAGTTGTAATCGGGCGAGTTTCCACTTTCAGATGCAACAGAAATTTTGCGGATTGGTCAATCCGTTCGCGAGATATGGCAGTTTGGAGGTAAGAAACGCTTGAGAAACTAAAAATTTTCGCAGTTCTGATGCTCGAAACGAATAACTATAACGGACTAGGGGAAAAGTACGCATACAGTTGTAATCGGGCGAGTTTCTACTTTCAGATGCAACAGAAATTTTGCGGATTGGTCAATCCGTTCGCGAGATATGGCAGTTTGGAGGTAAGAAACGCTTGAGAAACTCAAAATTTTCGCAGTTCTGATGCTCGAAACGAACAACTAGAACGGCCTAGGGGAAAAGTACGCATACCGTTGTAATCGGGCGAGTTTCTACCTTCAGATGCAACAGAAATTTTGCGGATTGGTCAATCCGTTCGCGAGATATGGCAGTTTGGAAGTAAGAAACGCTTGCGAAACTCAAAATTTTCGCAGTTCTGATGCTCGAAACGAATAACTAGAACGGCCTAGGGGAAAAGTACGCATACCGTTGTAATCGGGCGAGTTTCTACTTTCAGATGCAACAGAAATTATGCGGATTGGTCAAACCGTTCGCGAGATATGGCAGTTTGGAGGTAAGAAACGCTTGAGAAACTAAAAATTTTCGCAGTTCTGATGCTCGAAACGAATAACTATAACGGACTAGGGGAAAAGTACGCATACAGTTGTAATCGGGCGAGTTTCTACTTTCAGATGCAACAGAAATTTTGCGGATTGGTCAATCCGTTCGCGAGATATGGCAGTTTGGAGGTAAGAAACGCTTGAGAAACTCAAAATTTTCGCAGTTCAGATGCTCGAAACGCACAACTAGAACGGCCTAGGGGAAAAGTACGCATACCGTTGTAATCGGGCGAGTTTCTACTTTCAGATGCAACAGAAATTTTGCGGATTGGTCAATCCGTTCGCGAGATATGGCAGTTTGGAAGTAAGAAACGCTTGAGAAACTCAAAATTTTCGCAGTTCTGATGCTCGAAACGAATAACTAGAACGGACTGGGGGAAAAGTACGCAGACAGTTGTAATCCGGCGAGTTTCTACTTTCAGATGCAACAGAAATTTTGCGGATTGGTCAATCCGTTCGCGAGATATGGCAGTTTGAAGGTAAGAAACGCTTGAGAAACTCAAAATTTTCGCAGTTCTGATGCTCGAAACGAACAACTAGGACGGCCTAGGGGAAAAGTACGCATAGTGTTGTAATCGGGCGAGTTTCTACTTTCAGATGCAACAGAAATTTTGCGGATTGGTCAATCCGTTCGCGAGATATGGCAGTTTGGAGGTAAGAAACGCTTGAGAAACTCAAAATTTTCGCAGTTCTGATGCTCGACAAGCATAACTAGAACGGCCTAGGGGAAAAGTACGCATACCGTTGTAATCGGGAGGGTTTCTACTTTCAGATGCAACAGAAATTTTGCGGATTGGTCAATTCGTTCGCGAGATATGGCAGTTTGGAGGTAAGAAACGCTTGGGAAACTAAAAATTTTCGCAGTTCTGATGCACGAAACGAATAACTAGAACGGCCTAGGGGAAAAGTACGCATACCGATGTAATCGGGCGAGTTTCTACCTTCAGATGCAACAGAAATTTTGCGGATTGGTCAATCCGTTCGCGAGATATGGCAGTTTGGAAGTAAGAAACGCTTGAGAAACTCAAAATTTTCGCAGTTCTGATGCTCGACAAGCATAACTAGAACGGCCTAGGGGAAAAGTACGCATAGTGTTGTAATCGGGCGAGTTTCTGCTTTCAGATGCATCAGAAATTTTGCGGATTGGTCCATCCGTTCGCGAGATGTGGCAGTTTGGAAGTAAGAAACGCTTGAGAAACTAAAAATTTTCGCAGTTCTGATGCACGAAACGAATAACTAGAACGGCCTAGGGGAAAAGTACGCATACCGATGTAATCGGGCGAGTTTCTACCTTCAGATGCAACAGAAATTTTGCGGATTGGTCAATCCGTTCGCGAGATATGGCAGTTTGGAAGTAAGAAACGCTTGCGAAACTCAAAATTTTCGCAGTTCTGATGCTCGAAACGAATAACTAGAACGGCCTAGGGGAAAAGTACGCATACCGTTGTAATCGGGCGAGTTTCTACTTTCAGATGCAACAGAAATTTTGCGGATTGGTCAAACCGTGCGCGAGATATGGCAGATTGGAGGTAAGAAACGCTTGAGAAACTCAAAATTTTCGCAGTTCTGATGCTCGACAAGCATAACTAGAACGGCCTAGGGGAAAAGTACGCATACAGTTGTAATCGGGCGAGTTTCCACTTTCAGATGCAACAGAAATTTTGCGGATTGGTCAATCCGTTCGCGAGATATGGCAGTTTGGAGGTAAGAAACGCTTGAGAAACTAAAAATTTTCGCAGTTCTGATGCTCGACAAGCATAACTAGAACGGCCTAGGGGAAAAGTACGCATACAGTTGTAATCGGGCGAGTTTCCACTTTCAGATGCAACAGAAATTTTGCGGATTGGTCAATCCGTTCGCGAGATATGGCAGTTTGGAGGTAAGAAACGCTTGAGAAACTAAAAATTTTCGCAGTTCTGATGCTCGAAACGAATAACTATAACGGACTAGGGGAAAAGTACGCATACAGTTGTAATCGGGCGAGTTTCTACTTTCAGATGCAACAGAAATTTTGCGGATTGGTCAATCCGTTCGCGAGATATGGCAGTTTGGAGGTAAGAAACGCTTGAGAAACTCAAAATTTTCGCAGTTCTGATGCTCGAAACGAACAACTAGAACGGCCTAGGGGAAAAGTACGCATACCGTTGTAATCGGGCGAGTTTCTACCTTCAGATGCAACAGAAATTTTGCGGATTGGTCAATCCGTTCGCGAGATATGGCAGTTTGGAAGTAAGAAACGCTTGCGAAACTCAAAATTTTCGCAGTTCTGATGCTCGAAACGAATAACTAGAACGGCCTAGGGGAAAAGTACGCATACCGTTGTAATCGGGCGAGTTTCTACTTTCAGATGCAACAGAAATTTTGCGGATTGGTCAAACCGTTCGCGAGATATGGCAGTTTGGAGGTAAGAAACGCTTGAGAAACTAAAAATTTTCGCAGTTCTGATGCTCGAAACGAATAACTATAACGGACTAGGGGAAAAGTACGCATACAGTTGTAATCGGGCGAGTTTCTACTTTCAGATGCAACAGAAATTTTGCGGATTGGTCAATCCGTTCGCGAGATATGGCAGTTTGGAGGTAAGAAACGCTTGAGAAACTCAAAATTTTCGCAGTTCAGATGCTCGAAACGCACAACTAGAACGGCCTAGGGGAAAAGTACGCATACCGTTGTAATCGGGCGAGTTTCTACTTTCAGATGCAACAGAAATTTTGCGGATTGGTCAATCCGTTCGCGAGATATGGCAGTTTGGAAGTAAGAAACGCTTGAGAAACTCAAAATTTTCGCAGTTCTGATGCTCGAAACGAATAACTAGAACGGACTGGGGGAAAAGTACGCAGACAGTTGTAATCCGGCGAGTTTCTACTTTCAGATGCAACAGAAATTTTGCGGATTGGTCAATCCGTTCGCGAGATATGGCAGTTTGAAGGTAAGAAACGCTTGAGAAACTCAAAATTTTCGCAGTTCTGATGCTCGAAACGAACAACTAGGACGGCCTAGGGGAAAAGTACGCATAGTGTTGTAATCGGGCGAGTTTCTACTTTCAGATGCAACAGAAATTTTGCGGATTGGTCAATCCGTTCGCGAGATATGGCAGTTTGGAGGTAAGAAACGCTTGAGAAACTCAAAATTTTCGCAGTTCTGATGCTCGACAAGCATAACTAGAACGGCCTAGGGGAAAAGTACGCATACCGTTGTAATCGGGAGGGTTTCTACTTTCAGATGCAACAGAAATTTTGCGGATTGGTCAATTCGTTCGCGAGATATGGCAGTTTGGAGGTAAGAAACGCTTGGGAAACTAAAAATTTTCGCAGTTCTGATGCACGAAACGAATAACTAGAACGGCCTAGGGGAAAAGTACGCATACCGATGTAATCGGGCGAGTTTCTACCTTCAGATGCAACAGAAATTTTGCGGATTGGTCAATCCGTTCGCGAGATATGGCAGTTTGGAAGTAAGAAACGCTTGCGAAACTCAAAATTTTCGCAGTTCTGATGCTCGACAAGCATAACTAGAACGGCCTAGGGGAAAAGTACGCATACAGTTGTAATCGGGCGAGTTTCCACTTTCAGATGCAACAGAAATTTTGCGGATTGGTCAATCCGTTCGCGAGATATGGCAGTTTGGAGGTAAGAAACGCTTGAGAAACTAAAAATTTTCGCAGTTCTGATGCTCGAAACGAATAGCTATAACGGACTAGGGGAAAAGTACGCATACAGTTGTAATCGGGCGAGTTTCTACTTTCAGATGCAACAGAAATTTTGCGGATTGGTCAATCCGTTCGCGAGATATGGCAGTTTGGAGGTAAGAAACGCTTGAGAAACTCAAAATTTTCGCAGTTCAGATGCTCGAAACGCACAACTAGAACGGCCTAGGGGAAAAGTACGCATACCGTTGTAATCGGGCGAGTTTCTACTTTCAGATGCAACAGAAATTTTGCGGATTGGTCAAACCGTTCGCGAGATATGGCAGTTTGGAGGTAAGAAACGCTTGAGAAACTCAAAATTTTCGCAGTTCTGATGCTCGACAAGCATAACTAGAACGGCCTAGGGGAAAAGTACGCATACAGTTGTAATGGGGCGAGTTTCCACTTTCAGATGCAACAGAAATTTTGCGGATTGGTCAATCCGTTCGCGAGATATGGCAGTTTGGAAGTAAGAAACGCTTGAGAAACTCAAAATTTTCGCAGTTCTGATGCTCGAAAAGAATTACTAGGGCGGCCTAGGGGAAAAGTACGCATACGGTTGTAATCGGGCGAGTTTCTACTTTCAGATGCAACAGAAATTTTGCGGATTGGTCAATCCGTTCGCGAGATATGGCAGTTTGGAGGTAAGCAACGCTTGAGAAACGCAAAATTTTCCCAGTTCTGTTGCTCGAAACGAATAACTAGAACGGCCTAGGGGAAAAGTACGCATAGTGTTGTAATCGGGCGAGTTTCTACTTTCAGATGCAACAGAAATTTTGCGGATTGGTCAATCCGTTCGCGAGATATGGCAGTTTGGAGGTAAGAAACGCTTGAGAAACTCAAAATTTTCGCAGTTCTGATGCTCGACAAGCATAACTAGAACGGCCTAGGGGAAGAGTACGCATAGTGTTGTAATCGGGCGAGTTTCTGCTTTCAGATGCATCAGAAATTTTGCGGATTGGTCCATCCGTTCGCGAGATGTGGCAGTTTGGAAGTAAGAAACGCTTGAGAAACTAAAAATTTTCGCAGTTCTGATGCACGAAACGAATAACTAGAACGGCCTAGGGGAAAAGTACGCATACCGATGTAATCGGGCGAGTTTCTACCTTCAGATGCAACAGAAATTTTGCGGATTGGTCAATCCGTTCGCGAGATATGGCAGTTTGGAAGTAAGAAACGCTTGCGAAACTCAAAATTTTCGCAGTTCTGATGCTCGAAACGAATAACTAGAACGGCCTAGGGGAAAAGTACGCATACCGTTGTAATCGGGCGAGTTTCTACTTTCAGATCCAACAGAAATTTTGCGGATTGGTCAAACCGTGCGCGAGATATGGCAGTTTGGAGGTAAGAAACGCTTGAGAAACTCAAAATTTTCGCAGTTCTGATGCTCGACAAGCATAACTAGAACGGCCTAGGGGAAAAGTACGCAGACAGTTGTAATCGGGCGAGTTTCCACTTTCAGATGCAACAGAAATTTTGCGGATTGGTCAATCCGTTCGCGAGATATGGCAGTTTGGAGGTAAGAAACGCTTGAGAAACTAAAAATTTTCGCAGTTCTGATGCTCGAAACGAATAAATATAACGGACTAGGGGAAAAGTACGCATACAGTTGTAATCGGGCGAGTTTCTACTTTCAGATGCAACAGAAATTTTGCGGATTGGTCAATCCGTTCGCGAGATATGGCAGTTTGGAGGTAAGAAACGCTTGAGAAACTCAAAATTTTCGCAGTTCTGATGATCGACAAGCATAACTAGAACGGCCTAGGGGAAAAGTACGCATACAGTTGTAATCGGGCGAGTTTCCACTTTCAGATGCAACAGAAATTTTGCGGATTGGTCAATCCGTTCGCGAGATATGGCAGTTTGGAGGTAAGAAACGCTTGAGAAACTAAAAATTTTCGCAGTTCTGATGCTCGAAACGAATAACTATAACGGACTAGGGGAAAAGTACGCATACAGTTGTAATCGGGCGAGTTTCTACTTTCAGATGCAACAGAAATTTTGCGGATTGGTCAATCCGTTCGCGAGATATGGCAGTTTGGAGGTAAGAAACGCTTGAGAAACTCAAAATTTTCGCAGTTCTGATGCTCGAAACGAACAACTAGAACGGCCTAGGGGAAAAGTACGCATACCGTTGTAATCGGGCGAGTTTCTACCTTCAGATGCAACAGAAATTTTGCGGATTGGTCAATCCGTTCGCGAGATATGGCAGTTTGGAAGTAAGAAACGCTTGCGAAACTCAAAATTTTCGCAGTTCTGATGCTCGAAACGAATAACTAGAACGGCCTAGGGGAAAAGTACGCATACCGTTGTAATCGGGCGAGTTTCTACTTTCAGATGCAACAGAAATTTTGCGGATTGGTCAAACCGTTCGCGAGATATGGCAGTTTGGAGGTAAGAAACGCTTGAGAAACTCAAAATTTTCGCAGTTCTGATGCTCGACAAGCATAACTAGAACGGCCTAGGGGAAAAGTACGCATACAGTTGTAATCGGGCGAGTTTCCACTTTCAGATGCAACAGAAATTTTGCGGATTGGTCAATCCGTTCGCGAGATATGGCAGTTTGGAAGTAAGAAACGCTTGAGAAACTCAAAATTTTCGCAGTTCTGATGCTCGAAAAGAATTACTAGGGCGGCCTAGGGGAAAAGTACGCATACCGTTGTAATCGGGCGAGTTTCTGCTTTCAGATGCATCAGAAATTTTGCGGATTGGTCAATCCGTTCGCGAGATGTGGCAGTTTGTAGGTAAGAAACGCTTGAGAAACTCAAAATTTTCGCAGTTCTAAGGCTCTAAACGAATAACTAGAACGGCCTAGGGGAAAAGTACGCATAGTGTTGTAATCGGGCGAGTTTCTACTTTCTAATGCAACAGAAATTTTGCGGATTGGTCAATCCGTTCGCGAGATATGGCAGTTTGGAAGTAAGAAACGCTTGAGAAACTCAAAATTTTCGCAGTTCTGATGCTCGAAACGAATAACTAGAACGGCCTAGGGGAAAAGTGCTAATACCGTTGTAATCGGGCGAGTTTCTACTTTCAGATGCAACTGAAATTTTGCGGATTGGTCAATCCGTTCGCGCGATATAGCAGTTTGGAGGTAAGCAACGCTTGAGAAACTCAAAATTTTCGCAGTTCTGTTGCTCGAAACGAATAACTAGAACGGGCTAGGGGAAAAGTACGCACACCGTTGTAATCGGGCGAGTTTCTACTTTCAGATGCAACAGAAATTTTGCGGATTGGTCAATCCGTTCGCGAGATATGGCAGTTTGGAAGTAAGAAACGCTTGAGAAACTCAAAATTTTCACAGTTCTGATGCTCGAAACGAATAACTAGAACGGCCTAGGGGAAAAGTACGCATAGTGTTGTAATCGGGCGAGTTTCTGCTTTCTAATGCAACAGAAATTTTGCGGATTGGTCAATCCGTTCGCGAGATATGGCAGTTTGGAAGTAAGAAACGCTTGAGAAACTCAAAATTTTCGCAGTTCTGATGCTCGAAACGAATAACTAGAACGGCCTAGGGGAAAAGTGCTAATACCGTTGTAATCGGGCGAGTTTCTACTTTCAGATGCAACTGAAATTTTGCGGATTGGTCAATCCGTTCGCGAGATATGGCAGTTTGGAAGTAAGAAACGCTTGAGAAACTCAAAATTTTCACAGTTCTGATGCTCGAAACGAATAACTAGAACGGCCTAGGGTAAAAGTGCTCATACAGTTGTAATCGGGCGAGTTTCTACTTTTAGATGCAACAGAAATTCTGCGGATTGGTCAATCCGTTCGCGAGATATGGCAGTTTGGATGTAAGAAACGCTTAGCAAACTCAAAATTTTCGCGGTTCTGTTGCTCGAAACGAATAACAAGAACGGGCTAGGGGAAAAGTACGCATACAGTTGTAATCGGGCGAGTTTCTACTTTCAGATGCAACAGAAATTTTGCGGATTGGTAAATCCGTTCGCGAGATATGGCAGTTTGGATGTAAGAAACGCTTGAGAAACTCAAAATTTTCGCAGTTCTGATGCTCGAAACGAATAACTAGAACGGCCTAGGGGAAAAGTACGCATACCGTTGTAATCGGGCTCGTTTCTACTTTTAGATGCAACAGAAATTCTGCGGATTGGTCAATCCGTTCGCGAGATATGGCAGTTTAGATGTAAGAAACGCTTCACAAACTCAAAATTTTCGCGGTTCTGATGCTCGAAACGAATAACAAGAACGGCCTAGGGGAAAAGTACGCACACCGTTGTAATCGGGCGACTTTCTACTTTCAGATGCAACAGAAATTTTGCGGATTGGTCAATCCGTTCGCGAGATATGGCAGTTTGGAGGTAAGCAACGCTTGAGAAACGCAAAATTTTCCCAGTTCTGTTGCTCGAAACGAATAACTAGAACGGCCTAGGGGAAAAGTACGCATAGTGTTGTAATCGGGCGAGTTTCTACTTTCAGATGCAACAGAAATTTTGCGGATTGGTCAATCCGTTCGCGAGATATGGCAGTTTGGAGGTAAGAAACGCTTGAGAAACTCAAAATTTTCGCAGTTCTGATGCTCGACAAGCATAACTAGAACGGCCTAGGGGAAAAGTACGCATAGTGTTGTAATCGGGCGAGTTTCTGCTTTCAGATGCATCAGAAATTTTGCGGATTGGTCCATCCGTTCGCGAGATGTGGCAGTTTGGAAGTAAGAAACGCTTGAGAAACTAAAAATTTTCGCAGTTCTGATGCACGAAACGAATAACTAGAACGGCCTAGGGGAAAAGTACGCATACCGATGTAATCGGGCGAGTTTCTACCTTCAGATGCAACAGAAATTTTGCGGATTGGTCAATCCGTTCGCGAGATATGGCAGTTTGGAAGTAAGAAACGCTTGCGAAACTCAAAATTTTCGCAGTTCTGATGCTCGAAACGAATAACTAGAACGGCCTAGGGGAAAAGTACGCATACCGTTGTAATCGGGCGAGTTTCTACTTTCAGATCCAACAGAAATTTTGCGGATTGGTCAAACCGTGCGCGAGATATGGCAGTTTGGAGGTAAGAAACGCTTGAGAAACTCAAAATTTTCGCAGTTCTGATGCTCGACAAGCATAACTAGAACGGCCTAGGGGAAAAGTACGCATACAGTTGTAATCGGGCGAGTTTCCACTTTCAGATGCAACAGAAATTTTGCGGATTGGTCAATCCGTTCGCGAGATATGGCAGTTTGGAGGTAAGAAACGCTTGAGAAACTAAAAATTTTCGCAGTTCTGATGCTCGAAACGAATAAATATAACGGACTAGGGGAAAAGTACGCATACAGTTGTAATCGGGCGAGTTTCTACTTTCAGATGCAACAGAAATTTTGCGGATTGGTCAATCCGTTCGCGAGATATGGCAGTTTGGAGGTAAGAAACGCTTGAGAAACTCAAAATTTTCGCAGTTCTGATGATCGACAAGCATAACTAGAACGGCCTAGGGGAAAAGTACGCATACAGTTGTAATCGGGCGAGTTTCCACTTTCAGATGCAACAGAAATTTTGCGGATTGGTCAATCCGTTCGCGAGATATGGCAGTTTGGAGGTAAGAAACGCTTGAGAAACTAAAAATTTTCGCAGTTCTGATGCTCGAAACGAATAACTATAACGGACTAGGGGAAAAGTACGCATACAGTTGTAATCGGGCGAGTTTCTACTTTCAGATGCAACAGAAATTTTGCGGATTGGTCAATCCGTTCGCGAGATATGGCAGTTTGGAGGTAAGAAACGCTTGAGAAACTCAAAATTTTCGCAGTTCTGATGCTCGAAACGAACAACTAGAACGGCCTAGGGGAAAAGTACGCATACCGTTGTAATCGGGCGAGTTTCTACCTTCAGATGCAACAGAAATTTTGCGGATTGGTCAATCCGTTCGCGAGATATGGCAGTTTGGAAGTAAGAAACGCTTGCGAAACTCAAAATTTTCGCAGTTCTGATGCTCGAAACGAATAACTAGAACGGCCTAGGGGAAAAGTACGCATACCGTTGTAATCGGGCGAGTTTCTACTTTCAGATGCAACAGAAATTTTGCGGATTGGTCAAACCGTTCGCGAGATATGGCAGTTTGGAGGTAAGAAACGCTTGAGAAACTCAAAATTTTCGCAGTTCTGATGCTCGACAAGCATAACTAGAACGGCCTAGGGGAAAAGTACGCATACAGTTGTAATCGGGCGAGTTTCCACTTTCAGATGCAACAGAAATTTTGCGGATTGGTCAATCCGTTCGCGAGATATGGCAGTTTGGAAGTAAGAAACGCTTGAGAAACTCAAAATTTTCGCAGTTCTGATGCTCGAAAAGAATTACTAGGGCGGCCTAGGGGAAAAGTACGCATACCGTTGTAATCGGGCGAGTTTCTGCTTTCAGATGCATCAGAAATTTTGCGGATTGGTCAATCCGTTCGCGAGATGTGGCAGTTTGTAGGTAAGAAACGCTTGAGAAACTCAAAATTTTCGCAGTTCTAAGGCTCTAAACGAATAACTAGAACGGCCTAGGGGAAAAGTACGCATAGTGTTGTAATCGGGCGAGTTTCTACTTTCTAATGCAACAGAAATTTTGCGGATTGGTCAATCCGTTCGCGAGATATGGCAGTTTGGAAGTAAGAAACGCTTGAGAAACTCAAAATTTTCGCAGTTCTGATGCTCGAAACGAATAACTAGAACGGCCTAGGGGAAAAGTGCTAATACCGTTGTAATCGGGCGAGTTTCTACTTTCAGATGCAACTGAAATTTTGCGGATTGGTCAATCCGTTCGCGCGATATAGCAGTTTGGAGGTAAGCAACGCTTGAGAAACTCAAAATTTTCGCAGTTCTGTTGCTCGAAACGAATAACTAGAACGGGCTAGGGGAAAAGTACGCACACCGTTGTAATCGGGCGAGTTTCTACTTTCAGATGCAACAGAAATTTTGCGGATTGGTCAATCCGTTCGCGAGATATGGCAGTTTGGAAGTAAGAAACGCTTGAGAAACTCAAAATTTTCACAGTTCTGATGCTCGAAACGAATAACTAGAACGGCCTAGGGGAAAAGTACGCATAGTGTTGTAATCGGGCGAGTTTCTACTTTCTAATGCAACAGAAATTTTGCGGATTGGTCAATCCGTTCGCGAGATATGGCAGTTTGGAAGTAAGAAACGCTTGAGAAACTCAAAATTTTCGCAGTTCTGATGCTCGAAACGAATAACTAGAACGGGCTAGGGGAAAAGTACGCACACCGTTGTAATCGGGCGAGTTTCTACTTTCAGATGCAACAGAAATTTTGCGGATTGGTCAATCCGTTCGCGAGATATGGCAGTTTGGAAGTAAGAAACGCTTGAGAAACTCAAAATTTTCACAGTTCTGATGCTCGACAAGCATAACTAGAACGGCCTAGGGGAAAAGTACGCATAGTGTTGTAATCGGGCGAGTTTCTACTTTCAGATGCAACAGAAATTTTGCGGATTGGTCAATCCGTTCGCGAGATATGGCAGTTTGGAGGTAAGAAACGCTCGAGAAACTCAAAATTTTCGCAGTTCTGATGCTCGAAACGAATAACTAGAACGGCCTAGGAGAAAAGTTCGCACACCGTTGTAATCGGGCGAGTTTCTACTTTCAGATGCAACAGAAATTTTGCGGATTGGTCAATCCGTTCGCGAGATATGGCAGTTTGGAGGTAAGAAACGCTTGAGAAACTCAAAATTTTCGCAGTTCTGATGCTCGAAACGAATAACTAGAACGGCCTAGGGGAAAAGTACGCATAGTGTTGTAATCGGGCGAGTTTCTACTTTCAGATGCAACAGAAATTTTGCGGATTGGTCAATCCGTTCGCGAGATATGGCAGTTTGGACGTAAGAAACGCTTGAGAAGCTCAAAATTTTCACAGTTCTGATGCTCGAAACGAATAACTAGAACGGCCTAGGGGAAAAGTACGCATACCGTTGTAATTGGGCGAGTTTCTTCATTCAGATGCAACAGAAATTTTGCGGATTGGTCAATCCGTTCGCGAGATATGGCAGTTTGGAAGTAAGAAACGCTTGAGAAACTCAAAATTTTTGCAGTTCTGATGCTCGAAACGAATAACTAGGGCGGCCTAGGGGAAAAGTACGAACAGTGTTGTAATCGGGCGAGTTTCTACTTTCAGATGCAACAGAAATTTTGCGGATTGGTCAATCCGTTCGCGAGATAAGGCAGTTTGGAGGTAAGAAACGCTTGAGAAACTCAAAATTTTCGCAGTTCTGATGCTCGAAACGAATAACTAGAACGGCCTAGGGGAAAAGTACGAATAGTGTTGTAATCGGGCGAGTTTCTACTTTCAGATGCAACAGAAATTGTGCGGATTGGTCAATCCGTTCCCGAGATATGGCAGTTTGGAAGTAAGAAACGCTTGAGAAACTCAAAATTTTCGCAGTTCTGTTGCTCGAAACGAATAACTAGAACGGGCTAGGGGAAAAGTACGCATACAGTTGTAATCGGGCGAGTTTCTACTTTCAGATGCAACAGAAATTTTGCGGATTGGTAAATCCGTTCGCGAGATATGGCAGTTTGGATGTAAGAAACGCTTGAGAAACTCAAAATTTTCGCAGTTCTGATGCTCGAAGCGAATAACTAGAACGGCCTAGGGGAAAAGTACGCATAGTGTTGTAATCGGGCGAGTTTCTACTTTCAGATGCAACAGAAATTTTGCGGATTGGTCAATCCGTTCGCGAGATATGGCAGTTTGGAAGTAAGAAACGCTTGAGAAACTCAAAATTTTCACAGTTCTGATGCTCGAAACGAATAACTAGAACGGCCCAGGGGAAAAGTACGCATACCGTTGTAATCGGGCGAGTTTCTACTTTCAGATGCAACAGAAATTTTGCGGATTGGTCAATCCGTTCGCGAGATATGGCAGTTTGGAAGTAAGAAACGCTTGAGAAACTCAAAATTTTTGCAGTTCTGATGCTCGAAACGAATAACTAGGGCGGCCTAGGGGAAAAGTACGCATAGTGTTGTAATCGTGCGAGTTTCTACTTTCAGATGCAACAGAAATTCTGCGGATTGGTCAATCCGTTCGCGAGATATGGCAGTTTGGATGTAAGAAACGCTTGAGAAACTCTAAATTTTCGCGGTTCTGATGCTCGAAACGAATAACTAGAACGGGCTAGGGGAAAAGTACGCATACAGTTGTAATCGGGCGAGTTTCTACTTTCAGATGCAACAGAAATTTTGCGGATTGGTCAATCCGTTCGCGAGATATGGCAGTTTGGATGTAAGAAACGCTTGAGAAACTCTAAATTTTCGCGGTTCTGATGCTCGAAACGAATAACTAGAACGGGCTAGGGGAAAAGTGCGCATACCGTTGTAATCGGGCGAGTTTCTACTTTCAGATGCAACTGAAATTTTGCGGATTGGTCAATCCGTTCGCGCGATATAGCAGTTTGGAGGTAAGCAACGCTTGAGAAACCCAAAATTTTCGCAGTTCTGTTGCTCGAAACGAATAACTAGAACGGGCTAGGGGAAAAGTACGCACACCGTTGTAATCGGGCGAGTTTCTACTTTCAGATGCAACAGAAATTTTGCGGATTGGTCAATCCGTTCGCGAGATATGGCAGTTTGGAAGTAAGAAACGCTTGAGAAACTCAAAATTTTCACAGTTCTGATGCTCGACAAGCATAACTAGAACGGCCTAGGGGAAAAGTACGCATAGTGTTGTAATCGGGCGAGTTTCTACTTTCAGATGCAACAGAAATTTTGCGGATTGGTCAATCCGTTCGCGAGATATGGCAGTTTGGAGGTAAGAAACGCTCGAGAAACTCAAAATTTTCGCAGTTCTGATGCTCGAAACGAATAACTAGAACGGCCTAGGAGAAAAGTTCGCACACCGTTGTAATCGGGCGAGTTTCTACTTTCAGATGCAACAGAAATTTTGCGGATTGGTCAATCCGTTCGCGAGATATGGCAGTTTGGAGGTAAGAAACGCTTGAGAAACGCAAAATTTTCGCAGTTCTGATGCTCGAAACGAATAACTAGAACGGCCTAGGGGAAAAGTACGCATAGTGTTGTAATCGGGCGAGTTTCTACTTTCAGATGCAACAGAAATTTTGCGGATTGGTCAATCCGTTCGCGAGATATGGCAGTTTGGAAGTAAGAAACGCTTGAGAAGCTCAAAATTTTCACAGTTCTGATGCTCGAAACGAATAACTAGAACGGCCTAGGGGAAAAGTACGCATACCGTTGTAATTGGGCGAGTTTCTTCATTCAGATGCAACAGAAATTTTGCGGATTGGTCAATCCGTTCGCGAGATATGGCAGTTTGGAAGTAAGAAACGCTTGAGAAACTCAAAATTTTTGCAGTTCTGATGCTCGAAACGAATAACTAGGGCGGCCTAGGGGAAAAGTACGAACAGTGTTGTAATCGGGCGAGTTTCTACTTTCAGATGCAACAGAAATTTTGCGGATTGGTCAATCCGTTCGCGAGATAAGGCAGTTTGGAGGTAAGAAACGCTTGAGAAACTCAAAATTTTCGCAGTTCTGATGCTCGAAACGAATAACTAGAACGGCCTAGGGGACAAGTACGAATAGTGTTGTAATCGGGCGAGTTTCTACTTTCAGATGCAACAGAAATTGTGCGGATTGGTCAATCCGTTCCCGAGATATGGCAGTTTGGAAGTAAGAAACGCTTGAGAAACTCAAAATTTTCGCAGTTCTGTTGCTCGAAACGAATAACTAGAACGGGCTAGGGGAAAAGTACGCATACAGTTGTAATCGGGCGAGTTTCTACTTTCAGATGCAACAGAAATTTTGCGGATTGGTAAATCCGTTCGCGAGATATGGCAGTTTGGATGTAAGAAACGCTTGAGAAACTCAAAATTTTCGCAGTTCTGATGCTCGAAGCGAATAACTAGAACGGCCTAGGGGAAAAGTACGCATAGTGTTGTAATCGGGCGAGTTTCTACTTTCAGATGCAACAGAAATTTTGCGGATTGGTCAATCCGTTCGCGAGATATGGCAGTTTGGAAGTAAGAAACGCTTGAGAAACTCAAAATTTTCACAGTTCTGATGCTCGAAACGAATAACTAGAACGGCCCAGGGGAAAAGTACGCATACCGTTGTAATCGGGCGAGTTTCTACTTTCAGATGCAACAGAAATTTTGCGGATTGGTCAATCCGTTCGCGAGATATGGCAGTTTGGATGTAAGAAACGCTTGAGAAACTCTAAATTTTCGCGGTTCTGATGCTCGAAACGAATAACTAGAACGGGCTAGGGGAAAAGTACGCATACAGTTGTAATCGGGCGAGTTTCTACTTTCAGATGCAACAGAAATTTTGCGGATTGGTAAATCCGTTCGCGAGATATGGCAGTTTGGATGTAAGAAACGCTTGAGAAACTCAAAATTTTCGCAGTTCTGATGCTCGAAACGAATAACTAGAACGGCCTAGGGGAAAAGTACGCATACCGTTGTAATCGGGCTCGCTTCTACTTTTAGATGCAACAGAAATTCTGCGGATTGGTCAATCCGTTCGCGCGATATAGCAGTTTGGAGGTAAGCAACGCTTGAGAAACTCAAAATTTTCGCAGTTCTGTTGCTCGAAACGAATAACTAGAACCGGCTAGGGGAAAAGTACGCACACCGTTGTAATCGGGCGAGTTTCTACTTTCAGATGCAACAGAAATTTTGCGGATTGGTCAATCCTTTCGCGAGATATGGCAGTTTGGAAGTAAGAAACGCTTGAGAAACTCAAAATTTTCACAGTTCTGATGCTCGAAACGAATAACTAGAACGGCCTAGGGGAAAAGTACGCATAGTGTTGTAATCGGGCGAGTTTCTACTTTCTAATGCAACAGAAATTTTGCGGATTGGTCAATCCGTTCGCGAGATATGGCAGTTTGGAAGTAAGAAACGCTTGAGAAACTCAAAATTTTCGCAGTTCTGATGCTCGAAACGAATAACTAGAACGGCCTAGGGGAAAAGTGCTAATACCGTTGTAATCGGGCGAGTTTCTACTTTCAGATGCAACTGAAATTTTGCGGATTGGTCAATCCGTTCGCGAGATATGGCAGTTTGGAAGTAAGAAACGCTTGAGAAACTCAAAATTTTCACAGTTCTGATGCTCGAAACGAATAACTAGAACGGCCTAGGGGAAAAGTACGCATACCGTTGTAATCGGGCGAGTTTCTACATTCAGATGAAACAGAAATTTTGCGGATTGGTCAATCCGTTCGCGAGATATGGCAGTTTGGAGGTAAGAAACGCTCGAGAAACTCAAAATTTTCGCAGTTCTGATGCTCGAAACGAATAACTAGAACGGCCTAGGGTAAAAGTGCTCATACAGTTGTAATCGGGCGAGTTTCTACTTTTAGATGCAACAGAAATTCTGCGGATTGGTCAATCCGTTCGCGAGATATGGCAGTTTGGATGTAAGAAACGCTTAACAAACTCAAAATTTTCGCGGTTCTGTTGCTCGAAACGAATAACTAGAACGGGCTAGGGGAAAAGTACGCATACAGTTGTAATCGGGCGAGTTTCTACTTTCAGATGCAACAGAAATTTTGCGGATTGGTAAATCCGTTCGCGAGATATGGCAGTTTGGATGTAAGAAACGCTTGAGAAACTCAAAATTTTCGCAGTTCTGATGCTCGAAACGAATAACTAGAACGGCCTAGGGGAAAAGTACGCATACCGTTGTAATCGGGCTCGTTTCTACTTTTAGATGCAACAGAAATTCTGCGGATTGGTCAATCCGTTCGCGAGATATGGCAGTTTAGATGTAAGAAACGCTTCACAAACTCAAAATTTTCGCGGTTCTGATGCTCGAAACGAATAACAAGAACGGCCTAGGGGAAAAGTACGCACACCGTTGTAATCGGGCGACTTTCTACTTTCAGATGCAACAGAAATTTTGCGGATTGGTCAATCCGTTCGCGAGATATGGCAGTTTGGAAGTAAGCAACGCTTGAGAAACTCAAAATTTTCGCAGTTCTGTTGCTCGAAACGAATAACTAGAACGGGCTAGGGGAAAAGTACGCATAAAGTTGTAATCGGGCGAGTTTCTACTTTCAGATGCAACAGAAATTTTGCGGATTGGTAAATCTGTTCGCGAGATATGGCAGTTTGGATGTAAGAAACGCTTGAGAAACTCAAAATTTCGCAGATCTGATGCTCGAAACGAATAACGAGAACGGCCAGGGGAAAAGTACGCATACCGTTGTAATCGGGCGAGATTCTACCTTCAGATGCAACAGAAATTTTGCGGATTGGTCAATCCGTTCGCGAGATATGGCAGTTTGGAAGTAAGAAACGCTTGAGAAACTCAAAATTTTCGCAGTTCTGATGCTCGAAACGAATAACTAGAACGGCCTAGGGGAAAAGTGCTAATACCGTTGTAATCGGGCGAGTTTCTACTTTCAGATGCAACTGAAATTTTGCGGATTGGTCAATCCGTTCGCGAGATATGGCAGTTTGGAAGTAAGAAACGCTTGAGAAACTCAAAATTTTCACAGTTCTGATGCTCGAAACGAATAACTAGAACGGCCTAGGGGAAAAGTACGCATACCGTTGTAATCGGGCGAGTTTCTACATTCAGATGAAACAGAAATTTTGCGGATTGGTCAATCCGTTCGCGAGATATGGCAGTTTGGAGGTAAGAAACGCTCGAGAAACTCAAAATTTTCGCAGTTCTGATGCTCGAAACGAATAACTAGAACGGCCTAGGGTAAAAGTGCTCATACAGTTGTAATCGGGCGAGTTTCTACTTTTAGATGCAACAGAAATTCTGCGGATTGGTCAATCCGTTCGCGAGATATGGCAGTTTGGATGTAAGAAACGCTTAACAAACTCAAAATTTTCGCGGTTCTGTTGCTCGAAACGAATAACTAGAACGGGCTAGGGGAAAAGTACGCATACAGTTGTAATCGGGCGAGTTTCTACTTTCAGATGCAACAGAAATTTTGCGGATTGGTAAATCCGTTCGCGAGATATGGCAGTTTGGATGTAAGAAACGCTTGAGAAACTCAAAATTTTCGCAGTTCTGATGCTCGAAACGAATAACTAGAACGGCCTAGGGGAAAAGTACGCATACCGTTGTAATCGGGCTCGTTTCTACTTTTAGATGCAACAGAAATTCTGCGGATTGGTCAATCCGTTCGCGAGATATGGCAGTTTAGATGTAAGAAACGCTTCACAAACTCAAAATTTTCGCGGTTCTGATGCTCGAAACGAATAACAAGAACGGCCTAGGGGAAAAGTACGCACACCGTTGTAATCGGGCGACTTTCTATTTTCAGATGCAACAGAAATTTTGCGGATTGGTCAATCCGTTCGCGAGATATGGCAGTTTGGAGGTAAGCAACGCTTGAGAAACTCAAAATTTTCGCAGTTCTGTTGCTCGAAACGAATAACTAGAACGGGCTAGGGGAAAAGTACGCATAAAGTTGTAATCGGGCGAGTTTCTACTTTCAGATGCAACAGAAATTTTGCGGATTGGTAAATCTGTTCGCGAGATATGGCAGTTTGGATGTAAGAAACGCTTGAGAAACTCAAAATTTCGCAGATCTGATGCTCGAAACGAATAACGAGATCGGCCAGGGGAAAAGTACGCATACCGTTGTAATCAGGCGAGTGTCTACTTTCAGATGCAACAGAAATTTTGCGGATTGGTCAATCCGTTCGCGAGATATGGCAGTTTGGAGGTAAGAAACGCTTGAGAAACTCAAAATTTTCGCAGTTCTGATGCTCGAAACGAATAACTAGAACGGCCTAGGGGAAAAGTGCGCATAATGTTGTAATCGGGCGAGTTTCTACTTTCAGATGCAACAGAAATTTTGCGGATTGGTCAATCCGTTCGCGAGATATGGCAGTTTGGAGGTAAGAAACGCTCGAGAAACTCAAAATTTTCGCAGTTCTGATGCTCGAAACGAATAACTAGAACGGCCTAGGGGAAAAGTACGCACACCGTTGTAATCGGGCGAGTTTCTACTTTCAGATGCAACAGAAATTTTGCGGATTGGTCAATCCGTTCGCGAGATATGGCAGTTTGGAGGGCAGAAACGCTTGAGAAACTCAAAATTTTCGCAGTTCTGATGCTCGAAACGAATAACTAGAACGGCCTAGGGGAAAAGTACGCATAGTGTTGTAACCGGGCGAGTTTCTACTTTCAAATGCAACAGAAATTTTGCGGATTGGTCAATCCGTTCGCGAGATATGGCAGTTTGGAGGTAAGCAACGCTTGAGAAACTCAAAATTTTCGCAGTTCTGTTGCTCGAAACGAATAACTAGAACGGGCTAGGGGAAAAGTACGCATACAGTTGTAATCGGGCGAGTTTCTACTTTCAGATGCATCAGAAATTTTGCGGATTGGACAATCCGTTCGCGAGATGTGGCAGTTTGTAGGTGAGAAACGCTTGAGAAACTCAAAATTTTCGCAGTTCTGATGCTCGAAACGAATAACTAGAACGGCCTAGGGGAAAAGTACGCATACCGTTGTAATCGGGCGAGTTTCTACCTTCAGATGCAACAGAAATTTTGCGGATTGGTCAATCCTTTCGCGAGATATGGCAGTTTGGAAGTAAGAAACGCTTGAGAAACTCAAAATTTTCGCAGTTCTGATGCTCGAAACGAATAACTAGAACGGCCTAGGGGAAAAGTGCGCATACCGTTGTAATCGGGCGAGTTTCTACTTTCAGATGCAACTGAAATTTTGCGGATTGGTCAATCCGTTCGCGCGATATAGCAGTTTGGAGGTAAGCAACGCTTGAGAAACCCAAAATTTTCGCAGTTCTGTTGCTCGAAACGAATAACTAGAACGGGCTAGGGGAAAAGTACGCACACCGTTGTAATCGGGCGAGTTTCTACTTTCAGATGCAACAGAAATTTTGCGGATTGGTCAATCCGTTCGCGAGATATGGCAGTTTGGAAGTAAGAAACGCTTGAGAAACTCAAAATTTTCACAGTTCTGATGCTCGACAAGCATAACTAGAACGGCCTAGGGGAAAAGTACGCATAGTGTTGTAATCGGGCGAGTTTCTACTTTCAGATGCAACAGAAATTTTGCGGATTGGTCAATCCGTTCGCGAGATATGGCAGTTTGGAGGTAAGAAACGCTCGAGAAACTCAAAATTTTCGCAGTTCTGATGCTCGAAACGAATAACTAGAACGGCCTAGGAGAAAAGTTCGCACACCGTTGTAATCGGGCGAGTTTCTACTTTCAGATGCAACAGAAATTTTGCGGATTGGTCAATCCGTTCGCGAGATAAGGCAGTTTGGAGGTAAGAAACGCTTGAGAAACTCAAAATTTTCGCAGTTCTGATGCTCGAAACGAATAACTAGAACGGCCTAGGGGAAAAGTACGAATAGTGTTGTAATCGGGCGAGTTTCTACTTTCAGATGCAACAGAAATTGTGCGGATTGGTCAATCCGTTCCCGAGATATGGCAGTTTGGAAGTAAGAAACGCTTGAGAAACTCAAAATTTTCGCAGTTCTGTTGCTCGAAACGAATAACTAGAACGGGCTAGGGGAAAAGTACGCATACAGTTGTAATCGGGCGAGTTTCTACTTTCAGATGCAACAGAAATTTTGCGGATTGGTAAATCCGTTCGCGAGATATGGCAGTTTGGATGTAAGAAACGCTTGAGAAACTCAAAATTTTCGCAGTTCTGATGCTCGAAGCGAATAACTAGAACGGCCTAGGGGAAAAGTACGCATAGTGTTGTAATCGGGCGAGTTTCTACTTTCAGATGCAACAGAAATTTTGCGGATTGGTCAATCCGTTCGCGAGATATGGCAGTTTGGAAGTAAGAAACGCTTGAGAAACTCAAAATTTTCACAGTTCTGATGCTCGAAACGAATAACTAGAACGGCCCAGGGGAAAAGTACGCATACCGTTGTAATCGGGCGAGTTTCTACTTTCAGATGCAACAGAAATTTTGCGGATTGGTCAATCCGTTCGCGAGATATGGCAGTTTGGAAGTAAGAAACGCTTGAGAAACTCAAAATTTTTGCAGTTCTGATGCTCGAAACGAATAACTAGGGCGGCCTAGGGGAAAAGTACGCATAGTGTTGTAATCGTGCGAGTTTCTACTTTCAGATGCAACAGAAATTCTGCGGATTGGTCAATCCGTTCGCGAGATATGGCAGTTTGGATGTAAGAAACGCTTGAGAAACTCTAAATTTTCGCGGTTCTGATGCTCGAAACGAATAACTAGAACGGGCTAGGGGAAAAGTACGCATACAGTTGTAATCGGGCGAGTTTCTACTTTCAGATGCAACAGAAATTTTGCGGATTGGTCAATCCGTTCGCGAGATATGGCAGTTTGGATGTAAGAAACGCTTGAGAAACTCTAAATTTTCGCGGTTCTGATGCTCGAAACGAATAACTAGAACGGGCTAGGGGAAAAGTACGCATACAGTTGTAATCGGGCGAGTTTCTACTTTCAGATGCAACAGAAATTTTGCGGATTGGTAAATCCGTTCGCGAGATATGGCAGTTTGGATGTAAGAAACGCTTGAGAAACTCAAAATTTTCGCAGTTCTGATGCTCGAAACGAATAACTAGAACGGCCTAGGGGAAAAGTACGCATACCGTTGTAATCGGGCTCGCTTCTACTTTTAGATGCAACAGAAATTCTGCGGATTGGTCAATCCGTTCGCGAGATATGGCGGTTTGGATGTAAGAAACGCTTGAGAAACTCTAAATTTTCGCGGTTCTGATGCTCGAAACGAATAACAAGGACGGCCTAGGGGAAAAGTACACACACCGTTGTACTCGGGCGAGTTTCTATTTTCAGATGCAACAGAAATTTTGCGGATTGGTCAATCCGTTCGCGAGATATGGCAGTTTGGAGGTAAGCAACGCTTGAGAAACTCAAAATTTTCGCAGTTCTGTTGCTCGAAACGAATAACTAGAACGGGCTAGGGGAAAAGTACGCATACAGTTGTAATCGGGCTAGTTTCTACTTTCAGATGCATCAGAAATTTTGCGGATTGGACAATCCGTTCGCGAGATGTGGCAGTTTGTAGGTGAGAAACGCTTGAGAAACTCAAAATTTTCGCAGTTCTGATGCTCGAAACGAATAACTAGGGCGCCCTAGGGGAAAAGTACGCATAGTGTTGTAATCGGGCTAGTTTCTACTTTCAGATGCAACAGAAATTTTGCGGATTGGTCAATCCGTTCGCGAGATATGGCAGTTTGGAAGTATGAAACGCTTGAGAAACTCAAAATTTTCGCAGTTCTGTTGCTCGAAACGAATAGCTAGAACGGGCTAGGGGAAAAGTACGCATACAGTTGTAATCGGGCGAGTTTCTACTTTCAGATGCAACAGAAATTTTGTGGATTGGTAAATCCGTTCGCGAGATATGGCAGTTTGGATGTAAGAAACGCTTGAGAAACTCAAAATTTTCGCAGTTCTGATGCTCGAAACGAATAACTAGAACGGCCTAGGGGAAAAGTACGCATAGTGTTGTAATCGGGCGAGTTTCTACTTTCAGATGCAACAGAAATTTTGCAGATTGGTCAATCCGTTCGCGAGATATGGCAGTTTGGAAGTAAGAAACGCTTGAGAAACTCAAAATTTTCGCAGTTCTGTTGCTCGAAACGAATAACTAGAACGGGCTAGGGGAAAAGTACGCATACAGTTGTAATCGGGCGAATTTCTACTTTCAGATGCAACAGAAATTTTGTGGATTGGTCAATCCGTTCGCGACATATGGCAGTTTGGAAGTAAGAAACGCTTGAGAAACTCAAAATTTTCACAGTTCTGATGCTCTAAACGAATAACTAGAACTGCCTAGGGGAAAAGTATGAATAGTGTTGTAATCGGGCGAGTTTCTACTTTCAGATGCAACAGAAATTGTGCGGATTGGTCAATCCGTTCGCAAGATGTGGCAGTTTGTAGGTGAGAAACGCTTGAGAAACTCAAAATTTTCGCAGTTCTGATGCTCGAAACGAATAACTAGAACGGCCTAGGGGAAAAGTACGCATACCGTTGTAATCGGGCGAGTTTCTACCTTCAGATGCAACAGAAATTTTGCGGATTGGTCAATCCTTTCGCGAGATATGGCAGTTTGGAAGTAAGAAACGCTTGAGAAACTCAAAATTTTCGCAGTTCTGATGCTCGAAACGAATAACTATAACGGCCTAGGGGAAAAGTGCGCATACCGTTGTAATCGGGCGAGTTTCTACTTTCAGATGCAACAGAAATTTTGCGGATTGGTCAATCCGTTCGCGCGATATAGCAGTTTGGAGGTAAGCAACGCTTGAGAAACTCAAAATTTTCGCAGTTCTGTTGCTCGAAACGAATAACTAGAACGGGCTAGGGGAAAAGTACGCATACAGTTGTAATCGGGCGAATCTCTACTTTCAGATGCAACAGAAATTTTGCGGATTGGTCAATCCGTTCGCGAGATATGGCAGTTTGGAGGTAAGAAACGCTCGAGAAACTCAAAATTTTCGCAGTTCTGATGCTCGACAAGCATAACTAGAACGGCCTAGGGGAAAAGTACGCATAGTGTTGTAATCGGGCGAGTTTCTACTTTCAGATGCAACTGAAATTTTGCGGATTGGTCAATCCGTTGGCGCGATATAGCAGTTTGGAGGTAAGCAACGCTTGAGAAACTCAAAATTTTCGCAGTTCTGTTGCTCGAAACGAATAACTAGAACGGCCTAGGGGAAAAGTACGCATACCGTTGTAATCGGGCGAGTTTCTACTTTCAGATGCAACAGAAATTTTGCGGATTGGTCAATCCGTTCGCGAGATATGGCAGTTTGGAAGTAAGAAACGCTTGAGAAACTCAAAATTTTTGCAGTTCTGATGCTCGAAACGAATAACTAGGGCGGCCTAGGTGAAAAGAACGCACAGTGTTGTAATCGGGCGAGTTTCTACTTTCAGATGCAACAGAAATTTTGCGGATTGATCAATCCGTTCGCGAGATAAGGCAGTTTGGAGGTAAGAAACGCTTGAGAAACTCAAAATTTTCGCACTTCTGATGCTCGAAACGAATAACTAGAACGGGCTAGGGGAAAAGTACGCACACCGTTGTAATCGGGCGAGTTTCTACTTTCAGATGCAACAGAAATTTTGCGGATTGGTCAATCCGTTCGCGAGTTATGGCAGTTTGGAGGTAAGAAACGCTTGAGAAACTCAAAATTTTCGCAATTCTGATGCTCGAAACGAATAACTAGAACGGCTTAGGGGAAAAGTACGCATAGTGTTGTAATCGGGCGAGTTTCTACTTCCAGATGCAACAGAAATTTTGCGGATTGGTCAATCCGTTCGCGAGATATGGCAGTTTGGAAGTAAGAAACGCTTGAGAAACTCAAAATTTTCGCAGTTCTGATGCTCGAAACGAATAACTAGCACGGCCTAGGGGAAAAGTACGCATAGTGTTGATATGGGGCGAGTTTCTACTTTCAGATGCAACAGAAATTTTGCGTATTGGTCAATCCGTTCGCGAGTTATGGCAGTTTGGAGGTAAGAAACGCTTGAGAAACTCAAAATTTTCGCAGTTCTGATGCTCGAAACGAATAACTAGAACGGCCTAGGGGAAGTGTACGCATAGTATTGTAATCGGGCGAGTTTCTACTTTCAGATGCAACAGAAATTTTGCGGATTGGTCAATCCGTTCGCGAGATATGGCAGTTTGGATGTAAGAAACGCTTGAGAAACTCAAAATTTTCGCAGTTCTGATGCTCGAAACGAATAACTAGAACTGCCTAGGGGAAAAGTACGCATAGTGTTGTAATCGGGCGAGTTTCTACTTTCAGATGCAACAGACATTTTGCGGATTGGTCAATCCGTTCGCGAGATATGGCAGTTTGGAGGTAAGAACCGCTCGAGAAACTCAAAATTTTCGCAGTTCTGATGCTCGACAAGCATAACTAGAACGGCCTAGGGGAAAAGTACGCATAGTGTTGATATGGGGCGAGTTTCTACTTTCAGATGCAACAGAAATTTTGCGTATTGGTCAATCCGTTCGCGAGTTATGGCAGTTTGGAGGTAAGAAACGCTTGAGAAACACAAAATTTTCGCAGTTCTGATGCTCGAAACGAATAACTAGAACGGCCTAGGGGAAATGTACGCATAGTATTGTAATCGGGCGAGTTTCTACTTTCAGATGCAACAGAAATTTTGCGGTTTGGTCAATCCGTTCGCGAGATATGGCAGTTTGGATGTAAGAAACGCTTGAGATACTCAAAATTTTCGCACTTCTGATGCTCGAAACGAATAACTAGAACTGCCTAGGGGAAAAGTACGCATAGTGTTGTAATCGGGCGAGTTTCTACTTTCAGATGCAACAGAAATTTTGCGGTTTGGTCAATCCGTTCGCGAGATATGGCAGTTTGGAGGTAAGAACCGCTCGAGAAACTCAAAATTTTCGCAGTTCTGATGCTCGACAAGCATAACTAGAACGGCCTAGGGGAAAAGTACGCACACCGTTGCAATCGAGCGAGTTTCTACTTTCTGATGCAACAGAAATTTTGCGGATTGGTCAATCCGTTCGCGAGATATGGCAGTTTGGATGTAAGCAACGCTTGAAAAACTCAAAATTTTCGCAGTTCTGTTGCTCGAAACGAATAACTAGAACGGGCTAGGGGAAAAGTACGCACACCGTTGTAATCGGGCGAGTTTCTACTTTCAGATGCAACAGAAATTTTGCGGATTGGTCAATCCGTTCGCGAGTTATGGCAGTTTGGAGGTAAGAAACGCTTGAGAAACTCAAAATTTTCGCAATTCTGATGCTCGAAACGAATAACTAGAACGGCTTAGGGGAAAAGTACGCATAGTGTTGTAATCGGGCGAGTTTCTACTTCCAGATGCAACAGAAATTTTGCGGATTGGTCAATCCGTTCGCGAGATATGGCAGTTTGGAAGTAAGAAACGCTTGAGAAACTCAAAATTTTCGCAGTTCTGATGCTCGAAACGAATAACTAGAACGGCCTAGGGGAAAAGTACGCATAGTGTTGTAGTCGGGGGAGTTTCTACTTTCAGATGCAACAGAAATTTTGCGGATTGGTCAATCCGTTCGCGAGATAAGGCAGTTTGGAGGTAAGAAACGCTTGAGAAACTCAAAATTTTCGCAGTTCTGATGCTCGAAACGAATAACTAGAACGGCCTAGGGGAAAAGTACGAATAGTGTTGTAATCAGGCGAGTTTCTACTTTCAGATGCAACAGAAATTTTGCGAATTGGTCAATCCGTTCGCGAGAAATGGCAGTTTGGAGGTAAGAAACGCTCGAGAAACTCAAAATTTTCGCAGTTCTGATGCTCGACAAGCATAACTAGAACGGTCTAGGGGAAAAGTACGCACACCGTTGTAATCGGGCGAGTTTCTACTTTCAGATGCAACAGAAATTTTGCGGATTGGTCAATCCGTTCGCGAGATATGGCAGTTTGGAGGTAAGCAACGCTTGAAAAACTCAAAATTTTCGCAGTTCTGTTGCTCGAAACGAATAACTAGAACGGGCTGGGGGAAAAGTACGCACACCGTTGTAATCGGGCGAGTTTCTACTTTCAGATGCAACAGAAATTTTGCGGATTGGTCAATCCGTTCGCGAGTTATGGCAGTTTGGAGGTAAGAAACGCTTGAGAAACTCAAAATTTTCGCAGTTCTGATGCTCGAAACGAATAACTAGAACGGCCTAGGGGAAAAGTAAGCATAGTGTTGTAATCGGGCGAGTTTCTACTTTCAGATGCAACAGACATTTTGCGGATTGGTCAATCCGTTCGCGAGATATGGCAGTTTGGAGGTAAGAACCGCTCGAGAAACTCAAAATTTTCGCAGTTCTGATGCTCGACAAGCATAACTAGAACGGCCTAGGGGAAAAGTACGCATAGTGTTGATATGGGGCGAGTTTCTACTTTCAGATGCAACAGAAATTTTGCGTATTGGTCAATCCGTTCGCGAGTTATGGCAGTTTGGAGGTAAGAAACGCTTGAGAAACACAAAATTTTCGCAGTTCTGATGCTCGAAACGAATAACTAGAACGGCCTAGGGGAAATGTACGCATAGTATTGTAATCGGGCGAGTTTCTACTTTCAGATGCAACAGAAATTTTGCGGTTTGGTCAATCCGTTCGCGAGATATGGCAGTTTGGATGTAAGAAACGCTTGAGATACTCAAAATTTTCGCACTTCTGATGCTCGAAACGAATAACTAGAACTGCCTAGGGGAAAAGTACGCATAGTGTTGTAATCGGGCGAGTTTCTACTTTCAGATGCAACAGAAATTTTGCGGTTTGGTCAATCCGTTCGCGAGATATGGCAGTTTGGAGGTAAGAACCGCTCGAGAAACTCAAAATTTTCGCAGTTCTGATGCTCGACAAGCATAACTAGAACGGCCTAGGGGAAAAGTACGCACACCGTTGCAATCGAGCGAGTTTCTACTTTCTGATGCAACAGAAATTTTGCGGATTGGTCAATCCGTTCGCGAGATATGGCAGTTTGGATGTAAGCAACGCTTGAAAAACTCAAAATTTTCGCAGTTCTGTTGCTCGAAACGAATAACTAGAACGGGCTAGGGGAAAAGTACGCACACCGTTGTAATCGGGCGAGTTTCTACTTTCAGATGCAACAGAAATTTTGCGGATTGGTCAATCCGTTCGCGAGTTATGGCAGTTTGGAGGTAAGAAACGCTTGAGAAACTCAAAATTTTCGCAATTCTGATGCTCGAAACGAATAACTAGAACGGCTTAGGGGAAAAGTACGCATAGTGTTGTAATCGGGCGAGTTTCTACTTCCAGATGCAACAGAAATTTTGCGGATTGGTCAATCCGTTCGCGAGATATGGCAGTTTGGAAGTAAGAAACGCTTGAGAAACTCAAAATTTTCGCAGTTCTGATGCTCGAAACGAATAACTAGAACGGCCTAGGGGAAAAGTACGCATAGTGTTGTAGTCGGGGGAGTTTCTACTTTCAGATGCAACAGAAATTTTGCGGATTGGTCAATCCGTTCGCGAGATAAGGCAGTTTGGAGGTAAGAAACGCTTGAGAAACTCAAAATTTTCGCAGTTCTGATGCTCGAAACGAATAACTAGAACGGCCTAGGGGAAAAGTACGAATAGTGTTGTAATCAGGCGAGTTTCTACTTTCAGATGCAACAGAAATTTTGCGAATTGGTCAATCCGTTCGCGAGAAATGGCAGTTTGGAGGTAAGAAACGCTCGAGAAACTCAAAATTTTCGCAGTTCTGATGCTCGACAAGCATAACTAGAACGGTCTAGGGGAAAAGTACGCACACCGTTGTAATCGGGCGAGTTTCTACTTTCAGATGCAACAGAAATTTTGCGGATTGGTCAATCCGTTCGCGAGATATGGCAGTTTGGAGGTAAGCAACGCTTGAAAAACTCAAAATTTTCGCAGTTCTGTTGCTCGAAACGAATAACTAGAACGGGCTGGGGGAAAAGTACGCACACCGTTGTAATCGGGCGAGTTTCTACTTTCAGATGCAACAGAAATTTTGCGGATTGGTCAATCCGTTCGCGAGTTATGGCAGTTTGGAGGTAAGAAACGCTTGAGAAACTCAAAATTTTCGCAGTTCTGATGCTCGAAACGAATAACTAGAACGGCCTAGGGGAAAAGTAAGCATAGTGTTGTAATCGGGCGAGTTTCTACTTTCAGATGCAACAGAAATTTTGCGGATTGGTCAATCCGTTCGCTAGATATGGCAGTTTGGAAGTAAGAAACGCTTGAGAAACTCAAAATTTTCGCAGTTCTGATGCTCGAAACGAATAACTAGAACGGCCTAGGGGAAAAGTACGCATAGTGTTGTAGTCGGGGGAGTTTCTACTTTCAGATGCAACAGAAATTTTGCGGATTGGTCAATCCGTTCGCGAGATATGGCAGTTTGGAGGTAAGAAACGCTCGAGAAACTCAAAATTTTCGCAGTTCTGATGCTCGACAAGCATAACTAGAACGGCCTAGGGGAAAAGTACGCACACCGTTGTAATCGGGCGAGTTTCTACTTTCAGATGCAAGAGAAATTTTGCGTATTGGTCAATCCGTTCGCGAGTTATGGCAGTTTGGATGTAAGAAACGCTTGAGAAACTCAAAATTTTCGCAGTTCTGATGCTCGAAACGAATAACTAGAACGGCCTAGGGGAAATGTACGCATAGTATTGTAATCGGGCGAGTTTCTACTTTCAGATGCAACAGAAATTTTGCGGATTGGTCAATCGGTTCGCGAGATATGGCAGTTTGGATGTAAGAAACGCTTGAGAAACTCAAAATTTTCGCAGTTCTGATGCACGATACGAATAACTAGAACTGCCTAGGGGAAAAGTACGCATAGTGTTGTAATCGGGCGAGTTTCTACTTTCAGATGCAACAGAAATTTTGCGGATTGGTCAATCCGTTCGCGAGATATGGCAGTTTGGAGGTAAGCAACGCTTGAAAAACTCAAAATTTTCGAAGTTCTGTTGCTCGAAACGAATAACTAGAACGGGCTAGGGGAAAAGTACGCATAGTGTTGTAATCGGGCGAGTTTCTACTTTCAGATGCAACAGAAATTTTGCGTATTGGTCAATCCGTTCGCGAGTTATGGCAGTTTGGAGGTAAGAAACGCTTGAGAAACTCAAAATTTTCGCAGTTCTGATGCTCGAAACGAATAACTAGAACGGCCTAGGGGAAATGTACGCATAGTATTGTAATCGGGCGAGTTTCTACTTTCAGATGCAACAGAAATTTTGCGGATTGGTCAATCCGTTCGCGAGATATGGCAGTTTGGATGTAAGAAACGCTTGAGAAACTCAAAATTTTCGCAGTTCTGATGCTCGAAACGAATAACTAGAACTGCCTAGGGGAAAAGTACGCATAGTGTTGTAATCGGGTGAGTTTCTACTTTCAGATGCAACAGAAATTTTGCGAATTGGTCAATCCGTTCGCGAGTTATGGCAGTTTGGAGGTAAGAACCGCTCGAGAAACTCAAAATTTTCGCAGTTCTGATGCTCGAAACGAATAACTAGAACGGCCTAGGGGAAAAGTACGCATAGTATTGTAATCGGGCGAGTTTCTACTTTCAGATGCAACAGAAATTTTGCGGATTGGTCAATCCGTTCGCGAGATATGGCAGTTTGGAGGTAAGCAACGCTTGAGAAACTCAAAATTTTCGCAGTTCTGTTGCTCGAAACGAATAACTAGAACGGCCTATGGGAAAAGTACGCATGCCGTTGTAATCGGGCGAGTTTCTACTTTCAGATGCAACAGAAATTTTGCGGATTGGTCAATCCGTTCGCGAGATATGGCAGTTTGGAGGTAAGAAACGCTTGAGAAATTCAAAGTTTTCACAGTTCTGATGCGCTAAACGAATAACCAGAACGGTCTAGGGGAAAAGTACGAACACCGTTGTAATCGGGCGAGTTTCTACTTTCAGATGCACCAGAAATTTTGCAGATTGGTCAATCCGTTCGCGAGATATGGCAGTTTGGAGGTAAGAAACGCTTGAGAAACTCAAAATTTTCGCAGTTCTGATGCTCGAAACGAATAACTAGAAACGCCTAGGGGAAGAGTACGCATACCGTTGTAATCGGGCGAGTTTCTGCTTTCAGATGCATCAGAAATTTTGCGGATTGGTCAATCCGTTCGCGAGATATGGCAGTTTGGAGGTAAGCAACGCTTGAGAAACTCAAAATTTTCGCAGTTCTGTTGCTCGAAACGAATAACTAGAACGGCCTAGGGGAAAAGTACGCATACAGTTTTAATCGGGCGAGTTTCCACTTTCAGATGCAACAGAAATTTTGCGGATTGGTCAATCCGTTCGCGAGATATGGCAGTTTGGAAGCAAGAAACGCTTGAGAAACTCAAAATTTTCGCAGTTCTGATGCTCGAAACGAATTACTAGGACGGCCTAGGGTAAAAGTACGCATACCGTTGTAATCGGGCGAGTTTCTGCTTTCAGATGCATCAGAAATTTTGCGGATTGGTCAATCCGTTCGCGAGATGTGGCAGTTTGTAGGTAAGAAACGCTTGAGAAGCTCAAAATTTTCGCAGTTCTGATGCTCGAAACGAATAGCTAGAACGGCCTAGGGGAAAAGTACGTATACCGTTGTAATCGGGCGAGTTTCTACTTTCAGATGCAACAGAAATTTTGCGGATTGGTCAATCCGTTCGCGAGATATGACAGTTTGGAGGTAAGAAACGCTTGAGAAACTCAAAATTTTCGCAGTTCTGGTGCTCGAAACGAATAACTAGAAAGGCCTAGGGGAACAGTACGCATACCGTTGTAATCGGGCGAGTTTCTGCTTTCAGATGCATCAGAAATTTTGCGGATTGGTCAATCCGTTCGCCAGATATGGCAGTTTGGAAGTAAGAAACGCTTGAGAAACTCAAAATTTTCGCAGTTCTGATGCTCGAAACAAATAACTAGGGCGGCCTAGGGGAAAAGTACGCATACTGTTGTAATCGGGCGAGTTTCTGCTTTCAGATGCAACAGAAATTTTGCGGATTGGTTAATCCGTTCGCGAGATATGGCAGTTTGGAGGTAAGAAACGCTTGAGAAACTCAACATTTTCGCAGTTCTGATGCTCGAAACGAATAACAAGAACGGCCTAGGGGAAAAGTACGTATACCGTTGAAATCGGGCGAGTTTCTACTTTCAGATGCAACAGAAATTTTGCGGATTGGTCAATCCGTTCCCGAGATATGGCAGTTTGGAGGTAAGCAACGCTTGAGAAACTCAAAATTTTCGCAGTTCTGTTGCTCGATACGAATAACTAGAACGGCCTAGGGGAAAAGTACGCATACAGTTGTAATCGGGCGAGTTTCCACTTTCAGATGCAACAGAAATTTTGCGGATTGGTCAATCCGTTAGCGAGATATGGCAGTTTGGAGGTAAGAAACGCTTGAGAAACTCAAAATTTTCGCAGTTCTGATGCTCGACAAACATAACTAGAACGGCCTAGGGGAAAAGTACGCATGCCGTTGTAATCGGGCGAGTTTCTACTTTCAGATGCAACAGAAATTTTGCGGATTGGTCAATCCGTTCGCGAGATATGGCAGTTTGGAGGTAAGAAACGCTTGAGAAATTCAAAGTTTTCACAGTTCTGATGCTCTAAACAAATAACCAGAACGGTCTAGGGGAAAAGTACGAACACCGTTGTAATCGGGCGAGTTTCTACTTTCAGATGCAACAGAAATTTTGCAGATTGGTCAATCCGTTCGCGAGATATGGCAGTTTGGAGGTAAGAAACGCTTGAGAAACTCAAAATTTTCGCAGTTCTGATGCTCGAAACGAATAACTAGAAACGCCTAGGGGAAAAGTACGCATACCGTTGTAATCGGGCGAGTTTCTGCTTTCAGATGCATCAGAAATTTTGCGGATAGGTCAATCCGTTCGCGAGATGTGGCAGTTTGGAGGTAAGAAACGCTTGAGAAACTCAAAATTTTCGCAGTTCTGATGCTCGAAACGAATAACTAGAAAGGCCTAGGGGAAAAGTACGCATACAGTTGTAATCGGGCGGGTTTCCACTTTCAGATGCAACAGAAATTTTGCGGATTGGACAATCCGTTCGCGAGATATGGCAGTTTGGAAGTAAGAAACGCTTGAGAAACTCAAAATTTTCGCAGTTCTGATGCTCGAAACGAATTACTAGGGCGGCCTAGGGGAAAAGTACGCATACCGTTGTAATTGGGCGAGTTTCTGCTTTCAGATGCATCAGAAATTTTGCGGATTGGTCAATCCGTTCGCGAGATGTGGCAGTTTGTAGGTAAGAAACGCTTGAGAAACTCAAAATTTTCGCAGTTCTGATGCTCGACAAGCATAACTAGAACGGCCTAGGGGAAAAGTACGCTTGCCGTTGTAATCGGGCGAGTTTCTACTTTCAGATGCAACAGAAATTTTGCGGATTGGTCAATCCGTTCGCGAGATATGGCAGTTTGGAGATAAGAAACGCTTGAGAAATTCAAAATTTTCACAGTTCTGATGCTCTAAACGAATAACCAGAACGGTCTAGGGGAAAAGTACGAACACCGTTGTAATCGGGCGAGTTTCTACTTTCAGATGCAACAGAAATTTTGCGGATTGGTCAATCCGTTCGCGGGATATGGCAGTTTGGAGGTAAGAAACGCTTGAGAAACTCAAAATTTTCGCAGTTCTGATGCTCGAAACGAATAACTAGAAACGCCTAGGGGAAGAGTACGCATACCGTTGTAATCGGGCGAGTTTCTGCTTTCAGATGCATCAGAAATTTTGCGGATTGGTCAATCCGTTCGCGAGATGTGGCAGTTTGGAGGTAAGAAACGCTTGAGAAACTCAAAATTTTCGCAGTTCTGATGCTCGAAACGAATAACTAGAAAGGCCTAGGGGAAAAGTACGCATACCGTTGTAATCGGGCGAGTTTCTACTTTCAGATGCAACAGAAATTTTGCGGATTGGTCAATCCGTTCGCGAGATATGGCAGTTTGGAGGTAAGAAACGCTTGAGAAACTCAAAATTTTCGCAGTTCTGATGCTCGAAACGAATAACTAGAACGGCCTAGGGGAAAAGTACGTATACCGTTGCAATCGGGCGAGTTTCTACTTTCAGGTGCAACAGAAATTTTGCGGATTTGTCAATCCGTTCGCGAGATATGGCAGTTTGGAGGTAAGAAACGCTTGAGAAACTCAAAATTTTCGCAGTTCTGTTGCTCGATACGAATAACTAGAACGGCCTAGGGGAAAAGTACGCATACAGTTGTAATCGGGCGAATTTCTACTTTCAGATGCAACAGAAATTTTGCGGATTGGTCAATCCGTTCGCGAGATATGGCAGTTTGGAGGTAAGAAACGCTTGAGAAATTCAAAGTTTTCACAGTTCTGATGCTCTAAACGAATAACCAGAACGGTCTAGGGGAAAAGTACGAACACCGTTGTAATCGGGCGAGTTTCTACTTTCAGATGCAACAGAAATTTTGCAGATTGGTCAATCCGTTCGCGAGATATGGCAGTTTGGAGGTAAGAAACGCTTGAGAAACTCAAAATTTTCGCAGTTCTGATGCTCGAAACGAATAACTAGAAACGCCTAGGGGAAAAGTACGCATACCGTTGTAATCGGGCGAGTTTCTGCTTTCAGATGCATCAGAAATTTTGCGGATAGGTCAATCCGTTCGCGAGATGTGGCAGTTTGGAGGTAAGAAACGCTTGAGAAACTCAAAATTTTCGCAGTTCTGATGCTCGTAACGAATAACAAGAAAGGCCTAGGGGAAAAGTACGCATGCCGTTGTAATCGGGCGAGTTTCTACTTTCAGATGCAACAGAAATTTTGCGGATTGGTCAATCCGTTCGCGAGATATGGCAGTTTGGAGGTAAGAAACGCTTGAGAAACTCAAAATTTTCGCAGTTCTGATGCTCGAAACGAATAACTAGAAAGGCCTAGGGGAAAAGTACGCATACCGTTGTAATCGGGCGAGTTTCTACTTTCAGATGCAACAGAAATTTTGCGGATTGGTCAATCCGTTCGCGAGATATGGCAGTTTGGATGTAAGAAACGCTTGAGAAACTCAAAATTTTCGCAGTTCTGATGCTCGAAACGAATAACTAGAACGGCCTAGGGGAAAAGTACGTATACCGTTGCAATCGGGCGAGTTTCTACTTTCAGGTGCAACAGAAATTTTGCGGATTGGTCAATCCGTTCGCGAGATATGGCAGTTTGGAGAAAAGCAACGCTTGAGAAACTCAAAATTTTCGCAGTTCTGTTGCTCGAAACGAATAACTAGAACGGCCTAGGGGAAAAGTACGCATACAGTTGTAATCGGGCGGGTTTCCACTTTCAGATGCAACAGAAATTTTGCGGATTGGACAATCCGTTCGCGAGATATGGCAGTTTGGAAGTAAGAAACGCTTGAGAAACTCAAAATTTTCGCAGTTCTGATGCTCGAAACGAATTACTAGGGCGGCCTAGGGGAAAAGTACGCATACCGTTGTAATTGGGCGAGTTTCTGCTTTCAGATGCATGAGAAATTTTGCGGATTGGTCAATCCGTTCGCGAGATGTGGCAGTTTGTAGGTAAGAAACGCTTGAGAAACTCAAAATTTTCGCAGTTCTGATGCTCGACAAGCATAACTAGAACGGCCTAGGGGAAAAGTACGCATGCCGTTGTAATCGGGCGAGTTTCTGCTTTCAGATGCATCAGAAATTTTGCGGATTGGTCAATCCGTTCGCGAGATGTGGCAGTTTGGAGGTAAGAAACGCTTGAGAAACTCAAAATTTTCGCAGTTCTGATGCTCGAAACGAATAACTAGAAAGGCCTAGGGGAAAAGTACGCATACCGTTGTAATCGGGCGAGTTTCTACTTTCAGATGCAACAGAAATTTTGCGGATTGGTCAATCCGTTCGCGAGATATGGCAGTTTGGAGGAAAGAAACGCTTGAGAAACTCAAAATTTTCGCAGTTCTGATGCTCGAAACGACTAACTAGAACGGCCTAGGGGAAAAGTACTTATACCGTTGCAATCGGGCGAGTTTCTACTTTCAGGTGCAACAGAAATTTTGCGGATTTGTCAATCCGTTCGCGAGATATGGCAGTTTGGAGGTAAGAAACGCTTGAGAAACTCAAAATTTTCGCAGTTCTGATGCTCGAAACGAATAACTAGAACGGTCTAGGGGAAAAGTACGTATACCGTTGTAATCGGGCGAGTTTCTACTTTCAGATGCAACAGAAATTTTGCGGATTGGTCAATCCGTTCGCGAGATATGGCAGTTTGGAGGTAAGAAACGCTTGAGAAACTCAAAATTTTCGCAGTTCTGATGCTCGAAACGAATAACTAGAAAGGCCTAGGGAAAAAGTACGCATACCGTTGTAATCGGGCGAGTTTCTACTTTCAGATGCAACAGAAATTTTGCGGATTGGTCAATCCGTTCGCGAGATATGGCAGTTTAGAGGTAAGAAACGCTTGAGAAACTCAAAATTTTCGAAGTTCTGATGCTCGAAACGAATAACTAGAACGGCCCAGGGGAAAAGTGCGTATACCTTTGTAATCGGGCGAGTTTCTACTTTCAGATGCAACAGAAATTTTGCGGATTGGCCAATCCGTTCGCGAGATATGGCAGTTTGGAGGTAAGAAACGCTTGAGAAACTCAAAATTTTCGCAGTTCTGATGCTCGAAACGAATATCTAGAAAGGCCTAGGGGAAAAGTACGCATGCCGTTGTAATCGGGCGAGTTTCTACTTTCAGATGCAACAGAAATTTTGCGGATTGGTCAATCCGTTCGCGAGATATGGCAGTTTGGAGGTAAGAAACGCTTGCGAAATTCAAAATTTTCACAGTTCTGATGCTCTAAACGAATAACCAGAACGGTCTAGGGGAAAAGTACGAACACCGTTGTAATCGGGCGAGTTTCTACTTTCAGATGCAACAGAAATTTTGCGGGTTGGTCAATCCGTTCGCGAGATGTGGCAGTTTGGAGGTAAGAAACGCTTGAGAAACTCAAAATTTTCGCAGTTCTGATGCTCGAAACGAATAACTAGAAAGGCCTAGGTGAAAAGTACGCATACCGTTGTAATCGGGCGAGTTTCTACTTTCAGATGCAACAGAAATTTTGCGGATTGGTCAATCCGTTCGCGAGATATGGCAGTTTGGAGGTAAGAAACGCTTGAGAAACTCAAAATTTTCGCAGTTCTGATGCTCCAAACGAATAACTAGAACGGCCTAGGGGAAAAGTGCGTATACCTTTGTAATCGGGCGAGTTTCTACTTTCAGATGCAACAGAAATTTTGCGGATTGGCCAATCCGTTCGCGAGATATGGCAGTTTGGAGGTAAGAAACGCTTGAGAAACTCAAAATTTTCGCAGTTCTGATGCTCGAAACGAATTACTAGGGCGGCCTAGGGGAAAAGTACGCATGCCGTTGTAATCGGGCGAGTTTCTACTTTCAGATGCAACAGAAATTTTGCGGATTGGTCAATCCGTTCGCGAGATATGGCAGTTTGGAGGTAAGAAACGCTTGCGAAATTCAAAATTTTCACAGTTCTGATGCTCTAAACGAATAACCAGAACGGTCTAGGGGAAAAGTACGAACACCGTTGTAATCGGGCGAGTTTCTACTTTCAGATGCAACAGAAATTTTGCGGGTTGGTCAATCCGTTCGCGAGATGTGGCAGTTTGGAGGTAAGAAACGCTTGAGAAACTCAAAATTTTCGCAGTTCTGATGCTCGAAACGAATAACTAGAAAGGCCTAGGGGAAAAGTACGCATACCGTTGTAATCGGGCGAGTTTCTACTTTCAGATGCAACAGAAATTTTGCGGATTGGTCAATCCGTTCGCGAGATATGGCAGTTTGGAGGTAAGAAACGCTTGAGAAACTCAAAATTTTCGCAGTTCTGATGCTCGAAACGAATAACTAGAACGGCCTAGGGGAAAAGTACGTATACCGTTGTAATCGGGCGAGTTTCTACTTTCAGATGCAACAGAAATTTTGCGGATTGGTCAATCCGTTCGCGAGATATGGCAGTTTGGAGGTAAGAAACGCTTGAGAAACTCAACATTTTCGCAGTTCTGATGCTCGAAACGAATAACTAGAAAGGCATAGGGAAAAAGTACGCATACCGCTGTAATCGGGCGAGTTTCTGCTTTCAGATGCATCAGAAATTTTGCGGATTGGTCAATCCGTTCGCGAGATGTGGCAGTTTGGAGGTAAGAAACGCTTGAGAAACTCAAAATTTTCGCAGTTCTGTTGCGCGAAACGAATAACTAGAACGGCCTAGGGGAAAAGTACGCATACAGTTGTAATCGGGCGAGTTTCCACTTTCAGATGCAACAGAAATTTTGCGGATTGGTCAATCCGTTCGCGAGATATGGCAGTTTGGAGGTAAGAAACGCTTGAGAAACTCAAAATTTTCGCAGTTCTGATGCTCGAAACGAATAACTAGAACGGCCTAGGGGAAAAGTACGTATACCGTTTTAATCGGGCGAGTTTCCACTTTCAGATGCAACAGAAATTTTGCGGATTGGTCAATCCGTTCGCGAGATATGGCAGTTTGGAGGTAAGAAACGCTCGAGAAACTCAAAATTTTCGCAGTTCTGATGCTCGACAAGCATAACTAGAACGGCCTAGGGGAAAAGTACGCATACCGTTGTAATCGGGCGAGTTTCTACTTTCAGATGCAACAGAAATTTTGCGGATTGGTCAATCCGTTCGCGAGATATGGCAGTTTGGAGGTAAGAAACGCTTGAGAAACTCAAAATTTTCGCAGTTCTGATGCTCGAAGCGAATAACTAGAATGGCCTAGGCGAAAAGTACGTATACCGTTGTAATCGGGCGAGTTTCTACTTTCAGATGCAACAGAAATTTTGCGGATTGGTCAATCCGTTCGCGAGATATGGCAGTTTGGAGGTAAGCAACGCTTGAGAAACTCAAAATTTTCGCAGTTCTGTTGCTCGAAACGAATAACTAGAACGGCCTAGGGGAAAAGTACGCATACAGTTGTAATCGGGCGAGTTTCTACTTTCACATGCAACAGAAATTTTGCGGATTGGTCAATTCGTTCGCGAGATATGGCAGTTTGGAGGTAAGAAACGCTTGAGAAACTAAGAATTTTCGCAGTTCTGATGCTCGAAACGAATAACTATAACGGACTAGGGGAAAAGTACGCATACAGTTGTAATCGGGCGGGTTTCTACTCTCAGATGCAACAGAAATTTTGCGGATTGGTCAATCCGTTCGCGAGATATGGCAGTTTGGAGGAAAGAAACGCTTGAGAAACTCAAAATTTTCGCAGTTGTGATGCTTGAAACGAATAACTAGAACGGCCTAGGGGAAAAGTACGCATACCGTTGTAATCGGGCGAGTTTCTACTTTCAGATGCAACAGAAATTTTGCGGATTGGTCAATACGTTCGCGAGATATGACAGTTTGGAGGTAAGAAACGCTTAAGAAACTCAAAATTTTCGCAGTTCTGATGCTCGAAGCGAATAACTAGAACGGCCTAGGCGAAAAGTACGTATACCGTTGTAATCGGGCGAGTTTCTACTTTCAGATGCAACAGAAATTTTGCGGATTGGTCAATCCGTTCGCGAGATATGGCAGTTTGGACGTAAGCAACGCTTGAGAAACTCAAAATTTTCGCAGTTCTGTTGCTCGAAACGAATAACTAGAACGGCCTAGGGGAAAAGTACGCATACAGTTGTAATCGGGCGAGTTTCTACTTTCACATGCAACAGAAATTTGGCGGATTGGTCAATCCGTTCGCGAGATATGGCAGTTTGGAGGTAAGAAACGCTTGAGAAACTCAAAATTTTCGCAGTTCTGATGCACGAAACGAATAACTAGAACGGCCTAGGGGAAAAGTACGCATACCGTTGTAATCGGGCGAGATTCTACTTTCAGATGCAACAGAAATTTTGCGGATTGGTCAATCCGTTCGCGAGATATGGCAGTTTGGAAGTAAGAAACGCTTGAGAAACTCAAAATTTTTGCAGTTCTGTTGCACGAAACGAATAACTAGAACGGCCTAGGGGAAAAGTACGCATACTGTTTTAATCGGGCGAGTTTCCACTTTCAGATGCAACAGAAATTTTGCGGATTGGTCAATCCGTTCGCGAGATATGGCAGTTTGGAAGTAAGAAACGCTTGAGAAACTCAAAATTTTCGCAGTTCTGATGCTCGAAACGAATTACTAGGGCGGCCTAGGGGAAAAGTACGCATACCATTGTAATCGGGCGAGTTTCTACTTTCAGATGCAACAGAAATTTTGCGGATTGGTCAATCCGTTCGCGAGATATGGCAGTTTGGAAGTAAGAAACGCTTGAGAAACTCAAAATTTTCGCAGTTCTGATGCTCGAAACGAATAACTAGAACGGCCTAGGGGAAAAGTACGCATACCGTTGTAATCGGGGGAGATTCTACCTTCAGATGCAACAGAAATTTTGTGCATTGGTCAATCCGTTCGCGAGATATGGCAGTTTGGAAGTAAGAAACGCTTGAGAAACTCAAAATTTTCGCAGTTCTGATGCACGAAACGAATAACTAGAACGGCCTAGGGGAAAAGTACGCATACCGTTGTAATCGGGCGAGATTCTACCTTCAGATGCAACAGAAATTTTGCGGATTGGTCAATCCGTTCGCGAGATATGGCAGTTTGGAGGTAAGAAACGCTTGATGAACTCAAAATTATCGCAGTTCTGATGCTCGACAGGCACAACTAGAACGGCCTAGGGGAAAAGTACGTATACCGTTGTAATCGGGCGAGTTTCTACTTTCAGATGCAACAGAAATTTTGCGGATTGGTCAATTCGTTCGCGAGATATGGCAGTTTGGAGGTAAAAAACGCTTGAGAAACTAAGAATTTTCGCAGTTCTGATGCTCGAAACGAATAACTATAACGGACTAGGGGAAAAGTACGCATACAGTTGTAATCGGGCGGGTTTCTACTCTCAGATGCAACAGAAATTTTGCGGATTGGTCAATCCGTTCGCGAGATATGGCAGTTTGGAGGTAAGAAACGCTTGAGAAACTCAAAATTTTCGCAGTTCTGATGCTCGAAACGAATAACTAGAACGGCCTAGGGGAAAAGTACGCATACCGTTGTAATCGGGGGAGATTCTACCTTCAGATGCAACAGAAATTTTGTGCATCGGTCAATCCGTTCGCGAGATATGGCAGTTTGGAAGTAAGAAACGCTTGAGAAACTCAAAATTTTCGCAGTTCTGATGCACGAAACGAATAACTAGAACGGCCTAGGGGAAAAGTACGCATACCGTTGTAATCGGGCGAGATTCTACCTTCAGATGCAACAGAAATTTTGCGGATTGGTCAATCCGTTCGCGAGATATGGCAGTTTGGAAGTAAGAAACGCTTGAGAAACTCAAAATTTTTGCAGTTCTGTTGCACGAAACGAATAACCAGAACGGCCTAGGGGAAAAGTACGCATACCGTTGTAATCGGGCGAGTTTCCACTTTCAGATGCAACAGAAATTTTGCGGATTGGTCAATCCGTTCGCGAGATATGGCAGTTTGGAGGTAAGAAACGCTTGAGATACTCAAAATTTTCGCAGTTCTGATGCTCGAAACGAGTAACTAGAACGGCCTAGGGGAAAAGTACGCATACCGTTGTAATCGGGCGAGTTTCTACCTTCAGATGCAACAGAAATTTTGCGGATTGGTCAATCTGTTCGCGAGATATGGCAGTTTGGAAGTAAGAAACGCTTGAGAAACTCAAAATTTTCGCAGTTGTGATGCTTGAAACGAATAACTAGAACGGCCTAGGGGAAAAGTACGCATACCGTTGTAATCGGGCGAGTTTCTACTTTCAGATGCAACAGAAATTTTGCGGATTGGTCAATACGTTTGCGAGATATGACAGTTTGGAGGTAAGAAACGCTTGAGAAACTCAAAATTTTCGCAGTTCTGATGCTCGAAGCGAATAACTAGAACGGCCTAGGCGAAAAGTACGTATACCGTTGTAATCGGGCGAGTTTGTACTTTCAGATGCAACAGAAATTTTGCGGATTGGTCAATCCGTTCGCGAGATATGGCAGTTTGGAGGTAAGCAACGCTTGAGAAACTCAAAATTTTCGCAGTTCTGTTGCTCGAAACGAATAACTACAACGGCCTAGGGGAAAAGTACGCATACAGTTGTAATCGGGCGAGTTTCTACTTTCACATGCAACAGAAATTTTGCGGATTGGTCAATCCGTTCGCGAGATATGGCAGTTTGGAGGTAAGAAACGCTTGATGAACTCAAAATTATCGCAGTTCTGATGCTCGACAGGCACAACTAGAACGGCCTAGGGGAAAAGTACGTATACCGTTGTAATCGGGCGAGTTTCTACTTTCAGATGCAACAGAAATTTTGCGGATTGGTCAATTCGTTCGCGAGATATGGCAGTTTGGAGGTAAGAAACGCTTGAGAAACTAAGAATTTTCGCAGTTCTTATGCTCGAAACGAATAACTATAACGGACTAGGGGAAAAGTACGCATACAGTTGTAATCGGGCGGGTTTCTACTCTCAGATGCAACAGAAATTTTGCGGATTGGTCAATCCGTTCGCGAGATATGGCAGTTTGGAGGTAAGAAACGCTTGAGAAACTCAAAATTTTCGCAGTTCTGATGCTCGAAACGAATAACTTGAACGGCCTAGGGGAAAAGTACGCATACCGTTGTAATCGGGCGAGATTCTACCTTCAGATGCAACAGAAATTTTGCGGATTGGTCAATCCGTTCGCGAGATATGGCAGTTTGGAAGTAAGAAACGCTTGAGAAACTCAAAATTTTTGCAGTTCTGTTGCACGAAACGAATAACTAGAACGGCCTAGGGGAAAAGTACGCATACTGTTTTAATCGGGCGAGTTTCCACTTTCAGATGCAACAGAAATTTTGCGGATTGGTCAATCCGTTCGCGAGATATGGCAGTTTGGAAGTAAGAAACGCTTGAGAAACTCAAAATTTTCGCAGTTCTGATGCTCGAAACGAATTACTAGGGCGGCCTAGGGGAAAAGTACGCATACCAATGTAATCGGGCGAGTTTCTACTTTCAGATGCAACAGAAATTTTGCGGATTGGTCAATCCGTTCGCGAGATATGGCAGTTTGGAAGTAAGAAACGCTTGAGAAACTCAAAATTTTCGCAGTTCTGATGCTCGAAACGAATAACTAGAACGGCCTAGGGGAAAAGTACGCATACCGTTGTAATCGGGGGAGATTCTACCTTCAGATGCAACAGAAATTTTGTGCATTGGTCAATCCGTTCGCGAGATATGGCAGTTTGGAAGTAAGAAACGCTTGAGAAACTCAAAATTTTCGCAGTTGTGATGCTTGAAACGAATAACTAGAACGGCCTAGGGGAAAAGTACGCATACCGTTGTAATCGGGCGAGTTTCTACTTTCAGATGCAACAGAAATTTTGCGGATTGGTCAATACGTTTGCGAGATATGACAGTTTGGAGGTAAGAAACGCTTGAGAAACTCAAAATTTTCGCAGTTCTGATGCTCGAAGCGAATAACTAGAACGGCCTAGGCGAAAAGTACGTATACCGTTGTAATCGGGCGAGTTTGTACTTTCAGATGCAACAGAAATTTTGCGGATTGGTCAATCCGTTCGCGAGATATGGCAGTTTGGAGGTAAGCAACGCTTGAGAAACTCAAAATTTTCGCAGTTCTGTTGCTCGAAACGAATAACTACAACGGCCTAGGGGAAAAGTACGCATACAGTTGTAATCGGGCGAGTTTCTACTTTCACATGCAACAGAAATTTTGCGGATTGGTCAATCCGTTCGCGAGATATGGCAGTTTGGAGGTAAGAAACGCTTGATGAACTCAAAATTATCGCAGTTCTGATGCTCGACAGGCACAACTAGAACGGCCTAGGGGAAAAGTACGTATACCGTTGTAATCGGGCGAGTTTCTACTTTCAGATGCAACAGAAATTTTGCGGATTGGTCAATTCGTTCGCGAGATATGGCAGTTTGGAGGTAAGAAACGCTTGAGAAACTAAGAATTTTCGCAGTTCTTATGCTCGAAACGAATAACTATAACGGACTAGGGGAAAAGTACGCATACAGTTGTAATCGGGCGGGTTTCTACTCTCAGATGCAACAGAAATTTTGCGGATTGGTCAATCCGTTCGCGAGATATGGCAGTTTGGAGGTAAGAAACGCTTGAGAAACTCAAAATTTTCGCAGTTCTGATGCTCGAAACGAATAACTTGAACGGCCTAGGGGAAAAGTACGCATACCGTTGTAATCGGGCGAGATTCTACCTTCAGATGCAACAGAAATTTTGCGGATTGGTCAATCCGTTCGCGAGATATGGCAGTTTGGAAGTAAGAAACGCTTGAGAAACTCAAAATTTTTGCAGTTCTGTTGCACGAAACGAATAACTAGAACGGCCTAGGGGAAAAGTACGCATACTGTTTTAATCGGGCGAGTTTCCACTTTCAGATGCAACAGAAATGTTGCGGATTGGTCAATCCGTTCGCGAGATATGGCAGTTTGGAGGTAAGAATAGCTCGAGAAACTCAAAATTTTCGCAGTTCTGATGCTCGACAAGCATAACTAGAACGGCCTAGGGGAAAAGTACGCACACCGTTGCAATCGGGCGAGTTTCTTCTTTCAGATGCAACAGAAATTTTGCGGATTGGTCAATCCGTTCGCGAGATATGGCAGTTTGGAAGTAAGAAACGCTTGAGAAACTCAAAATTTTTGCAGTTCTGTTGCACGAAACGAATAACTAGAACGGCCTAGGGGAAAAGTACGCATACCGTTGTAATCGGGCGAGTTTCCACTTTCAGATGCAACAGAAATTTTGCGGATTGGTCAATCCGTTCGCGAGATATGGCAGTTTGGAGGTAAGAAACGCTTGAGATACTCAAAATTTTCGCAGTTCTGATGCTCGAAACGAGTAACTAGAACGGCCTAGGGGAAAAGTACGCATACCGTTGTAATCGGGCGAGTTTCTACCTTCAGATGCAACAGAAATTTTGCGGATTGGTCAATCTGTTCGCGAGATATGGCAGTTTGGAAGTAAGAAACGCTTGAGAAACTCAAAATTTTCGCAGTTGTGATGCTTGAAACGAATAACTAGAACGGCCTAGGGGAAAAGTACGCATACCGTTGTAATCGGGCGAGTTTCTACTTTCACATGCAACAGAAATTTTGCGGATTGGTCAATCCGTTCGCGAGATATGGCAGTTTGGAGGTAAGAAACGCTTGATGAACTCAAAATTATCGCAGTTCTGATGCTCGACAGGCACAACTAGAACGGCCTAGGGGAAAAGTACGCATACCGTTGTAATCGGGCGAGTTTCCACTTTCAGATGCAACAGAAATTTTGCGGATTGGTCAATACGTTTGCGAGATATGACAGTTTGGAGGTAAGAAACGCTTGAGAAACTCAAAATTTTCGCAGTTCTGATGCTCGAAGCGAATAACTAGAACGGCCTAGGCGAAAAGTACGTATACCGTTGTAATCGGGCGAGTTTGTACTTTCAGATGCAACAGAAATTTTGCGGATTGGTCAATCCGTTGGCGAGATATGGCAGTTTGGAGGTAAGCAACGCTTGAGAAACTCAAAATTTTCGCAGTTCTGTTGCTCGAAACGAATAACTACAACGGCCTAGGGGAAAAGTACGCATACAGTTGTAATCGGGCGAGTTTCTACTTTCACATGCAACAGAAATTTTGCGGATTGGTCAATCCGTTCGCGAGATATGGCAGTTTGGAGGTAAGAAACGCTTGATGAACTCAAAATTATCGCAGTTCTGATGCTCGACAGGCACAACTAGAACGGCCTAGGGGAAAAGTACGTATACCGTTGTAATCGGGCGAGTTTCTACTTTCAGATGCAACAGAAATTTTGCGGATTGGTCAATTCGTTCGCGAGATATGGCAGTTTGGAGGTAAGAAACGCTTGAGAAACTAAGAATTTTCGCAGTTCTTATGCTCGAAACGAATAACTATAACGGACTAGGGGAAAAGTACGCATACAGTTGTAATCGGGCGGGTTTCTACTCTCAGATGCAACAGAAATTTTGCGGATTGGTCAATCCGTTCGCGAGATATGGCAGTTTGGATGTAAGAAACGCTTGAGAAACTCAAAATTTTCGCAGTTCTGATGCTCGAAACGAATAACTTGAACGGCCTAGGGGAAAAGTACGCATACCGTTGTAATCGGGCGAGATTCTACCTTCAGATGCAACAGAAATTTTGCGGATTGGTCAATCCGTTCGCGAGATATGGCAGTTTGGAAGTAAGAAACGCTTGAGAAACTCAAAATTTTTGCAGTTCTGTTGCACGAAACGAATAACTAGAACGGCCTAGGGGAAAAGTACGCATACTGTTTTAATCGGGCGAGTTTCCACTTTCAGATGCAACAGAAATTTTGCGGATTGGTCAATCCGTTCGCGAGATATGGCAGTTTGGAAGTAAGAAACGCTTGAGAAACTCAAAATTTTCGCAGTTCTGATGCTCGAAACGAATTACTAGGGCGGCCTAGGGGAAAAGTACGCATACCAATGTAATCGGGCGAGTTTCTACTTTCAGATGCAACAGAAATTTTGCGGATTGGTCAATCCGTTCGCGAGATATGGCAGTTTGGAGGTAAGAAACGCTTGAGATACTCAAAATTTTCGCAGTTCTGATGCTCGAAACGAGTAACTAGAACGGCCTAGGGGAAAAGTACGCATACCGTTGTAATCGGGCGAGTTTCTACCTTCAGATGCAACAGAAATTTTGCGGATTGGTCAATCTGTTCGCGAGATATGGCAGTTTGGAAGTAAGAAACGCTTGAGAAACTCAAAATTTTCGCAGTTGTGATGCTTGAAACGAATAACTAGAACGGCCTAGGGGAAAAGTACGCATACCGTTGTAATCGGGCGAGTTTCTACTTTCAGATGCAACAGAAATTTTGCGGATTGGTCAATACGTTTGCGAGATATGACAGTTTGGAGGTAAGAAACGCTTGAGAAACTCAAAATTTTCGCAGTTCTGATGCTCGAAGCGAATAACTAGAACGGCCTAGGCGAAAAGTACGCATACCGTTGTAATCGGGCGAGATTCTACCTTCAGATGCAACAGAAATTTTGCGGATTGGTCAATTCGTTCGCGAGATATGGCAGTTTGGAGGTAAGAAACGCTTGAGAAACTAAGAATTTTCGCAGTTCTGATGCTCGAAACGAATTACTAGGGCGGCCTAGGGGAAAAGTACGCATACCGTTGTAATCGGGCGAGATTCTACCTTCAGATGCAACAGAAATTTTGCGGATTGGTCAATCCGTTCGCGAGATATGGCAGTTTGGAAGTAAGAAACGCTTGAGAAACTCAAAATTTTTGCAGTTCTGTTGCACGAAACGAATAACTAGAACGGCCTAGGGGAAAAGTACGCATACTGTTTTAATCGGGCGAGTTTCCACTTTCAGATGCAACAGAAATTTTGCGGATTGGTCAATCCGTTCGCGAGATATGGCAGTTTGGAAGTAAGAAACGCTTGAGAAACTCAAAATTTTCGCAGTTCTGATGCTCGAAACGAATTACTAGGGCGGCCTAGGGGAAAAGTACGCATACCAATGTAATCGGGCGAGTTTCTACTTTCAGATGCAACAGAAATTTTGCGGATTGGTCAATCCGTTCGCGAGATATGGCAGTTTGGAAGTAAGAAACGCTTGAGAAACTCAAAATTTTCGCAGTTCTGATGCTCGAAACGAATAACTAGAACGGCCTAGGGGAAAAGTACGCATACCGTTGTAATCGGGGGAGATTCTACCTTCAGATGCAACAGAAATTTTGTGCATTGGTCAATCCGTTCGCGAGATATGGCAGTTTGGAAGTAAGAAACGCTTGAGAAACTCAAAATTTTCGCAGTTGTGATGCTTGAAACGAATAACTAGAACGGCCTAGGGGAAAAGTACGCATACCGTTGTAATCGGGCGAGTTTCTACTTTCAGATGCAACAGAAATTTTGCGGATTGGTCAATACGTTTGCGAGATATGACAGTTTGGAGGTAAGAAACGCTTGAGAAACTCAAAATTTTCGCAGTTCTGATGCTCGAAGCGAATAACTAGAACGGCCTAGGCGAAAAGTACGTATACCGTTGTAATCGGGCGAGTTTGTACTTTCAGATGCAACAGAAATTTTGCGGATTGGTCAATCCGTTCGCGAGATATGGCAGTTTGGAGGTAAGCAACGCTTGAGAAACTCAAAATTTTCGCAGTTCTGTTGCTCGAAACGAATAACTACAACGGCCTAGGGGAATAGTACGCATACAGTTGTAATCGGGCGAGTTTCTACTTTCACATGCAACAGAAATTTTGCGGATTGGTCAATCCGTTCGCGAGATATGGCAGTTTGGAGGTAAGAAACGCTTGATGAACTCAAAATTATCGCAGTTCTGATTCTCGACAGGCACAACTAGAACGGCCTAGGGGAAAAGTACGTATACCGTTGTAATCGGGCGAGTTTCTACTTTCAGATGCAACAGAAATTTTGCGGACTGGTCAATTCGTTTGCGAGATATGGCAGTTTGGAGGTAAGAAACGCTTGAGAAACTAAGAATTTTCGCAGTTCTTATGCTCGAAACGAATAACTATAACGGACTAGGGGAAAAGTACGCATACAGTTGTAATCGGGCGGGTTTCTACTCTCAGATGCAACAGAAATTTTGCGGATTGGTCAATCCGTTCGCGAGATATGGCAGTTTGGAGGTAAGAAACGCTTGAGAAACTCAAAATTTTCGCAGTTCTGATGCTCGAAACGAATAACTTGAACGGCCTAGGGGAAAAGTACGCATACCGTTGTAATCGGGCGAGATTCTACCTTCAGATGCAACAGAAATTTTGCGGATTGGTCAATCCGTTCGCGAGATATGGCAGTTTGGAAGTAAGAAACGCTTGAGAAACTCAAAATTTTTGCAGTTCTGTTGCACGAAACGAATAACTAGAACGGCCTAGGGGAAAAGTACGCATACTGTTTTAATCGGGCGAGTTTCCACTTTCAGATGCAACAGAAATTTTGCGGATTGGTCAATCCGTTCGCGAGATATGGCAGTTTGGAAGTAAGAAACGCTTGAGAAACTCAAAATTTTCGCAGTTCTGTTGCTCGAAACGAATAACTACAACGGCCTAGGGGAAAAGTACGCATACAGTTGTAATCGGGCGAGTTTCTACTTTCACATGCAACAGAAATTTTGCGGATTGGTCAATCCGTTCGCGAGATATGGCAGTTTGGAGGTAAGAAACGCTTGATGAACTCAAAATTATCGCAGTTCTGATGCTCGACAGGCACAACTAGAACGGCCTAGGGGAAAAGTACGTATACCGTTGTAATCGGGCGAGTTTCTACTTTCAGATGCAACAGAAATTTTGCGGATTGGTCAATTCGTTCGCGAGATATGGCAGTTTGGAGGTAAGAAACGCTTGAGAAACTAAGAATTTTCGCAGTTCTTATGCTCGAAACGAATAACTATAACGGACTAGGGGAAAAGTACGCATACAGTTGTAATCGGGCGGGTTTCTACTCTCAGATGCAACAGAAATTTTGCGGATTGGTCAATCCGTTCGCGAGATATGGCAGTTTGGAGGTAAGAAACGCTTGAGAAACTCAAAATTTTCGCAGTTCTGATGCTCGAAACGAATAACTTGAACGGCCTAGGGGAAAAGTACGCATACCGTTGTAATCGGGCGAGATTCTACCTTCAGATGCAACAGAAATTTTGCGGATTGGTCAATCCGTTCGCGAGATATGGCAGTTTGGAAGTAAGAAACGCTTGAGAAACTCAAAATTTTTGCAGTTCTGTTGCACGAAACGAATAACTAGAACGGCCTAGGGGAAAAGTACGCATACTGTTTTAATCGGGCGAGTTTCCACTTTCAGATGCAACAGAAATGTTGCGGATTGGTCAATCCGTTCGCGAAATATGGCAGTTTGGAGGTAAGAATAGCTCGAGAAACTCAAAATTTTCGCAGTTCTGATGCTCGACAAGCATAACTAGAACGGCCTAGGGGAAAAGTACGCACACCGTTGCAATCGGGCGAGTTTCTTCTTTCAGATGCAACAGAAATTTTGCGGATTGGTCAATCCGTTCGCGAGATATGGCAGTTTGGAAGTAAGAAACGCTTGAGAAACTCAAAATTTTTGCAGTTCTGTTGCACGAAACGAATAACTAGAACGGCCTAGGGGAAAAGTACGCATACCGTTGTAATCGGGCGAGTTTCCACTTTCAGATGCAACAGAAATTTTGCGGATTGGTCAATCCGTTCGCGAGATATGGCAGTTTGGAGGTAAGAAACGCTTGAGATACTCAAAATTTTCGCAGTTCTGATGCTCGAAACGAGTAACTAGAACGGCCTAGGGGAAAAGTACGCATACCGTTGTAATCGGGCGAGTTTCTACCTTCAGATGCAACAGAAATTTTGCGGATTGGTCAATCTGTTCGCGAGATATGGCAGTTTGGAAGTAAGAAACGCTTGAGAAACTCAAAATTTTCGCAGTTGTGATGCTTGAAACGAATAACTAGAACGGCCTAGGGGAAAAGTACGCATACCGTTGTAATCGGGCGAGTTTCTACTTTCACATGCAACAGAAATTTTGCGGATTGGTCAATCCGTTCGCGAGATATGGCAGTTTGGAGGTAAGAAACGCTTGATGAACTCAAAATTATCGCAGTTCTGATGCTCGACAGGCACAACTAGAACGGCCTAGGGGAAAAGTACGCATACCGTTGTAATCGGGCGAGTTTCCACTTTCAGATGCAACAGAAATTTTGCGGATTGGTCAATACGTTTGCGAGATATGACAGTTTGGAGGTAAGAAACGCTTGAGAAACTCAAAATTTTCGCAGTTCTGATGCTCGAAGCGAATAACTAGAACGGCCTAGGCGAAAAGTACGTATACCGTTGTAATCGGGCGAGTTTGTACTTTCAGATGCAACAGAAATTTTGCGGATTGGTCAATCCGTTGGCGAGATATGGCAGTTTGGAGGTAAGCAACGCTTGAGAAACTCAAAATTTTCGCAGTTCTGTTGCTCGAAACGAATAACTACAACGGCCTAGGGGAAAAGTACGCATACAGTTGTAATCGGGCGAGTTTCTACTTTCACATGCAACAGAAATTTTGCGGATTGGTCAATCCGTTCGCGAGATATGGCAGTTTGGAGGTAAGAAACGCTTGATGAACTCAAAATTATCGCAGTTCTGATGCTCGACAGGCACAACTAGAACGGCCTAGGGGAAAAGTACGTATACCGTTGTAATCGGGCGAGTTTCTACTTTCAGATGCAACAGAAATTTTGCGGATTGGTCAATTCGTTCGCGAGATATGGCAGTTTGGAGGTAAGAAACGCTTGAGAAACTAAGAATTTTCGCAGTTCTTATGCTCGAAACGAATAACTATAACGGACTAGGGGAAAAGTACGCATACAGTTGTAATCGGGCGGGTTTCTACTCTCAGATGCAACAGAAATTTTGCGGATTGGTCAATCCGTTCGCGAGATATGGCAGTTTGGAGGTAAGAAACGCTTGAGAAACTCAAAATTTTCGCAGTTCTGATGCTCGAAACGAATAACTTGAACGGCCTAGGGGAAAAGTACGCATACCGTTGTAATCGGGCGAGATTCTACCTTCAGATGCAACAGAAATTTTGCGGATTGGTCAATCCGTTCGCGAGATATGGCAGTTTGGAAGTAAGAAACGCTTGAGAAACTCAAAATTTTTGCAGTTCTGATGCTCGAAACGAATTACTAGGGCGGCCTAGGGGAAAAGTACGCATACCAATGTAATCGGGCGAGTTTCTACTTTCAGATGCAACAGAAATTTTGCGGATTGGTCAATCCGTTCGCGAGATATGGCAGTTTGGAGGTAAGAAACGCTTGAGATACTCAAAATTTTCGCAGTTCTGATGCTCGAAACGAGTAACTAGAACGGCCTAGGGGAAAAGTACGCATACCGTTGTAATCGGGCGAGTTTCTACCTTCAGATGCAACAGAAATTTTGCGGATTGGTCAATCTGTTCGCGAGATATGGCAGTTTGGAAGTAAGAAACGCTTGAGAAACTCAAAATTTTCGCAGTTGTGATGCTTGAAACGAATAACTAGAACGGCCTAGGGGAAAAGTACGCATACCGTTGTAATCGGGCGAGTTTCTACTTTCAGATGCAACAGAAATTTTGCGGATTGGTCAATACGTTTGCGAGATATGACAGTTTGGAGGTAAGAAACGCTTGAGAAACTCAAAATTTTCGCAGTTCTGATGCTCGAAGCGAATAACTAGAACGGCCTAGGCGAAAAGTACGCATACCGTTGTAATCGGGCGAGATTCTACCTTCAGATGCAACAGAAATTTTGCGGATTGGTCAATTCGTTCGCGAGATATGGCAGTTTGGAGGTAAGAAACGCTTGAGAAACTAAGAATTTTCGCAGTTCTGATGCTCGAAACGAATTACTAGGGCGGCCTAGGGGAAAAGTACGCATACCGTTGTAATCGGGCGAGATTCTACCTTCAGATGCAACAGAAATTTTGCGGATTGGTCAATCCGTTCGCGAGATATGGCAGTTTGGAAGTAAGAAACGCTTGAGAAACTCAAAATTTTTGCAGTTCTGTTGCACGAAACGAATAACTAGAACGGCCTAGGGGAAAAGTACGCATACTGTTTTAATCGGGCGAGTTTCCACTTTCAGATGCAACAGAAATTTTGCGGATTGGTCAATCCGTTCGCGAGATATGGCAGTTTGGAAGTAAGAAACGCTTGAGAAACTCAAAATTTTCGCAGTTCTGATGCTCGAAACGAATTACTAGGGCGGCCTAGGGGAAAAGTACGCATACCAATGTAATCGGGCGAGTTTCTACTTTCAGATGCAACAGAAATTTTGCGGATTGGTCAATCCGTTCGCGAGATATGGCAGTTTGGAAGTAAGAAACGCTTGAGAAACTCAAAATTTTCGCAGTTCTGATGCTCGAAACGAATAACTAGAACGGCCTAGGGGAAAAGTACGCATACCGTTGTAATCGGGGGAGATTCTACCTTCAGATGCAACAGAAATTTTGTGCATTGGTCAATCCGTTCGCGAGATATGGCAGTTTGGAAGTAAGAAACGCTTGAGAAACTCAAAATTTTCGCAGTTGTGATGCTTGAAACGAATAACTAGAACGGCCTAGGGGAAAAGTACGCATACCGTTGTAATCGGGCGAGTTTCTACTTTCAGATGCAACAGAAATTTTGCGGATTGGTCAATACGTTTGCGAGATATGACAGTTTGGAGGTAAGAAACGCTTGAGAAACTCAAAATTTTCGCAGTTCTGATGCTCGAAGCGAATAACTAGAACGGCCTAGGCGAAAAGTACGTATACCGTTGTAATCGGGCGAGTTTGTACTTTCAGATGCAACAGAAATTTTGCGGATTGGTCAATCCGTTCGCGAGATATGGCAGTTTGGAGGTAAGCAACGCTTGAGAAACTCAAAATTTTCGCAGTTCTGTTGCTCGAAACGAATAACTACAACGGCCTAGGGGAATAGTACGCATACAGTTGTAATCGGGCGAGTTTCTACTTTCACATGCAACAGAAATTTTGCGGATTGGTCAATCCGTTCGCGAGATATGGCAGTTTGGAGGTAAGAAACGCTTGATGAACTCAAAATTATCGCAGTTCTGATTCTCGACAGGCACAACTAGAACGGCCTAGGGGAAAAGTACGTATACCGTTGTAATCGGGCGAGTTTCTACTTTCAGATGCAACAGAAATTTTGCGGACTGGTCAATTCGTTTGCGAGATATGGCAGTTTGGAGGTAAGAAACGCTTGAGAAACTAAGAATTTTCGCAGTTCTTATGCTCGAAACGAATAACTATAACGGACTAGGGGAAAAGTACGCATACAGTTGTAATCGGGCGGGTTTCTACTCTCAGATGCAACAGAAATTTTGCGGATTGGTCAATCCGTTCGCGAGATATGGCAGTTTGGAGGTAAGAAACGCTTGAGAAACTCAAAATTTTCGCAGTTCTGATGCTCGAAACGAATAACTTGAACGGCCTAGGGGAAAAGTACGCATACCGTTGTAATCGGGCGAGATTCTACCTTCAGATGCAACAGAAATTTTGCGGATTGGTCAATCCGTTCGCGAGATATGGCAGTTTGGAAGTAAGAAACGCTTGAGAAACTCAAAATTTTTGCAGTTCTGTTGCACGAAACGAATAACTAGAACGGCCTAGGGGAAAAGTACGCATACTGTTTTAATCGGGCGAGTTTCCACTTTCAGATGCAACAGAAATTTTGCGGATTGGTCAATCCGTTCGCGAGATATGGCAGTTTGGAAGTAAGAAACGCTTGAGAAACTCAAAATTTTCGCAGTTCTGATGCACGAAACGAATAACTAGAACGGCCTAGGGGAAAAGTACGCATACCGTTGTAATCGGGCGAGATTCTACCTTCAGATGCAACAGAAATTTTGCGGATTGGTCAATCCGTTCGCGAGATATGGCAGTTTGGAAGTAAGAAACGCTTGAGAAACTCAAAATTTTTGCAGTTCTGTTGCACGAAACGAATAACTAGAACGGCCTAGGGGAAAAGTACGCATACCGTTGTAATCGGGCGAGTTTCCACTTTCAGATGCAACAGAAATTTTGCGGATTGGTCAATCCGTTCGCGAGATATGGCAGTTTGGAGGTAAGAAACGCTTGATGAACTCAAAATTATCGCAGTTCTGATGCTCGACAGGCACAACTAGAACGGCCTAGGGGAAAAGTACGTATACCGTTGTAATCGGGCGAGTTTCTACTTTCAGATGCAACAGAAATTTTGCGGATTGGTCAATTCGTTCGCGAGATATGGCAGTTTGGAGGTAAAAAACGCTTGAGAAACTCAAAATTTTCGCAGTTCTGATGCACGAAACGAATAACTAGAACGGCCTAGGGGAAAAGTACGCATACCGTTGTAATCGGGCGAGATTCTACCTTCAGATGCAACAGAAATTTTGCGGATTGGTCAATCCGTTCGCGAGATATGGCAATTCGGAAGTAAGAAACGCTTGAGAAACTCAAAATTTTTGCAGTTCTGTTGCACGAAACGAATAACTAGAACGGACTAGGGGAAAAGTACGCATACAGTTGTAATCGGGCGGGTTTCTACTCTCAGATGCAACAGAAATTTTGCGGATTGGTCAATCCGTTCGCGAGATATGGCAGTTTGGAGGTAAGAAACGCTTGAGAAACTCAAAATTTTCGCAGTTCTGATGCTCGAAACGAATAACTTGAACGGCCTAGGGGAAAAGTACGCATACCGTTGTAATCGGGCGAGATTCTACCTTCAGATGCAACAGAAATTTTGCGGATTGGTCAATCCGTTCGCGAGATATGGCAGTTTGGAAGTAAGAAACGCTTGAGAAACTCAAAATTTTTGCAGTTCTGTTGCACGAAACGAATAACTAGAACGGCCTAGGGGAAAAGTACGCATACTGTTTTAATCGGGCGAGTTTCCACTTTCAGATGCAACAGAAATTTTGCGGATTGGTCAATCCGTTCGCGAGATATGGCAGTTTGGAAGTAAGAAACGCTTGAGAAACTCAAAATTTTCGCAGTTCTGATGCACGAAACGAATAACTAGAACGGCCTAGGGGAAAAGTACGCATACCGTTGTAATCGGGCGAGATTCTACCTTCAGATGCAACAGAAATTTTGCGGATTGGTCAATCCGTTCGCGAGATATGGCAGTTTGGAAGTAAGAAACGCTTGAGAAACTCAAAATTTTTGCAGTTCTGTTGCACGAAACGAATAACTAGAACGGCCTAGGGGAAAAGTACGCATACCGTTGTAATCGGGCGAGTTTCCACTTTCAGATGCAACAGAAATTTTGCGGATTGGTCAATCCGTTCGCGAGATATGGCAGTTTGGAGGTAAGAAACGCTTGATGAACTCAAAATTATCGCAGTTCTGATGCTCGACAGGCACAACTAGAACGGCCTAGGGGAAAAGTACGTATACCGTTGTAATCGGGCGAGTTTCTACTTTCAGATGCAACAGAAATTTTGCGGATTGGTCAATTCGTTCGCGAGATATGGCAGTTTGGAGGTAAAAAACGCTTGAGAAACTCAAAATTTTCGCAGTTCTGATGCACGAAACGAATAACTAGAACGGCCTAGGGGAAAAGTACGCATACCGTTGTAATCGGGCGAGATTCTACCTTCAGATGCAACAGAAATTTTGCGGATTGGTCAATCCGTTCGCGAGATATGGCAATTCGGAAGTAAGAAACGCTTGAGAAACTCAAAATTTTTGCAGTTCTGTTGCACGAAACGAATAACTAGAACGGCCTAGGGGAAAAGTACGCATACCGTTGTAATCGGGCGAGTTTCCACTTTCAGATGCAACAGAAATTTTGCGGATTGGTCAATCCGTTCGCGAGATATGGCAGTTTGGAGGTAAGAAACGCTTGAGATACTCAAAATTTTCGCAGTTCTGATGCTCGAAACGAGTAACTAGAACGGCCTAGGGGAAAAGTACGCATACCGTTGTAATCGGGCGAGTTTCTACCTTCAGATGCAACAGAAATTTTGCGGATTGGTCAATCTGTTCGCGAGATATGGCAGTTTGGAAGTAAGAAACGCTTGAGAAACTCAAAATTTTCGCAGTTGTGATGCTTGAAACGAATAACTAGAACGGCCTAGGGGAAAAGTACGCATACCGTTGTAATCGGGCGAGTTTCTACTTTCAGATGCAACAGAAATTTTGCGGATTGGTCAATACGTTTGCGAGATATGACAGTTTGGAGGTAAGAAACGCTTGAGAAACTCAAAATTTTCGCAGTTCTGATGCTCGAAGCGAATAACTAGAACGGCCTAGGCGAAAAGTACGTATACCTTTGTAATCGGGCGAGTTTCTACTTTCAGATGCAACAGAAATTTTGCGGATTGGTCAATCCGTTCGCGAGATATGGCAGTTTGGAGGTAAGCAACGCTTGAGAAACTCAAAATTTTCGCAGTTCTGTTGCTCGAAACGAATAACTAGAACGGCCTAGGGGAAAAGTACGCATACAGTTGTAATCGGGCGAGTTTCTACTTTCACATGCAACAGAAATTTTGCGGATTGGTCAATCCGTTCGCGAGATATGGCAGTTTGGAGGTAAGAAACGCTTGATGAACTCAAAATTATCGCAGTTCTGATGCTCGACAGGCACAACTAGAACGGCCTAGGGGAAAAGTACGTATACCGTTGTAATCGGGCGAGTTTCTACTTTCAGATGCAACAGAAATTTTGCGGATTGGTCAATTCGTTCGCGAGATATGGCAGTTTGGAGGTAAGAAACGCTTGAGAAACTAAGAATTTTCGCAGTTCTTATGCTCGAAACGAATAACTATAACGGACTAGGGGAAAAGTACGCATACAGTTGTAATCGGGCGGGTTTCTACTCTCAGATGCAACAGAAATTTTGCGGATTGGTCAATCCGTTCGCGAGATATGGCAGTTTGGAGGTAAGAAACGCTTGAGATACTCAAAATTTTCGCAGTTCTGATGCTCGAAACGAGTAACTAGAACGGCCTAGGGGAAAAGTACGCATACCGTTGTAATCGGGCGAGTTTCTACCTTCAGATGCAACAGAAATTTTGCGGATTGGTCAATCTGTTCGCGAGATATGGCAGTTTGGAAGTAAGAAACGCTTGAGAAACTCAAAATTTTCGCAGTTGTGATGCTTGAAACGAATAACTAGAACGGCCTAGGGGAAAAGTACGCATACCGTTGTAATCGGGCGAGTTTCTACTTTCAGATGCAACAGAAATTTTGCGGATTGGTCAATACGTTTGCGAGATATGACAGTTTGGAGGTAAGAAACGCTTGAGAAACTCAAAATTTTCGCAGTTCTGATGCTCGAAGCGAATAACTAGAACGGCCTAGGCGAAAAGTACGTATACCGTTGTAATCGGGCGAGTTTCTACTTTCAGATGCAACAGAAATTTTGCGGATTGGTCAATCCGTTCGCGAGATATGGCAGTTTGGAGGTAAGCAACGCTTGAGAAACTCAAAATTTTCGCAGTTCTGTTGCTCGAAACGAATAACTAGAACGGCCTAGGGGAAAAGTACGCATACAGTTGTAATCGGGCGAGTTTCTACTTTCACATGCAACAGAAATTTTGCGGATTGGTCAATCCGTTCGCGAGATATGGCAGTTTGGAGGTAAGAAACGCTTGATGAACTCAAAATTATCGCAGTTCTGATGCTCGACAGGCACAACTAGAACGGCCTAGGGGAAAAGTACGTATACCGTTGTAATCGGGCGAGTTTCTACTTTCAGATGCAACAGAAATTTTGCGGATTGGTCAATTCGTTCGCGAGATATGGCAGTTTGGAGGTAAGAAACGCTTGAGAAACTAAGAATTTTCGCAGTTCTTATGCTCGAAACGAATAACTATAACGGACTAGGGGAAAAGTACGCATACAGTTGTAATCGGGCGGGTTTCTACTCTCAGATGCAACAGAAATTTTGCGGATTGGTCAATCCGTTCGCGAGATATGGCAGTTTGGAGGTAAGAAACGCTTGAGAAACTCAAAATTTTCGCAGTTCTGATGCTCGAAACGAATAACTTGAACGGCCTAGGGGAAAAGTACGCATACCGTTGTAATCGGGCGAGATTCTACCTTCAGATGCAACAGAAATTTTGCGGATTGGTCAATCCGTTCGCGAGATATGGCAGTTTGGAAGTAAGAAACGCTTGAGAAACTCAAAATTTTCGCAGTTCTGATGCTCGAAACGAATTACTAGGGCGGCCTAGGGGAAAAGTACGCATACCAATGTAATCGGGCGAGTTTCTACTTTCAGATGCAACAGAAATTTTGCGGATTGGTCAATCCGTTCGCGAGATATGGCAGTTTGGAAGTAAGAAACGCTTGAGAAACTCAAAATTTTCGCAGTTCTGATGCTCGAAACGAATAACTAGAACGGCCTAGGGGAAAAGTACGCATACCGTTGTAATCGGGGGAGATTCTACCTTCAGATGCAACAGAAATTTTGTGCATTGGTCAATCCGTTCGCGAGATATGGCAGTTTGGAAGTAAGAAACGCTTGAGAAACTCAAAATTTTCGCAGTTGTGATGCTTGAAACGAATAACTAGAACGGCCTAGGGGAAAAGTACGCATACCGTTGTAATCGGGCGAGTTTCTACTTTCAGATGCAACAGAAATTTTGCGGATTGGTCAATACGTTTGCGAGATATGACAGTTTGGAGGTAAGAAACGCTTGAGAAACTCAAAATTTTCGCAGTTCTGATGCTCGAAGCGAATAACTAGAACGGCCTAGGCGAAAAGTACGTATACCGTTGTAATCGGGCGAGTTTGTACTTTCAGATGCAACAGAAATTTTGCGGATTGGTCAATCCGTTCGCGAGATATGGCAGTTTGGAGGTAAGCAACGCTTGAGAAACTCAAAATTTTCGCAGTTCTGTTGCTCGAAACGAATAACTACAACGGCCTAGGGGAAAAGTACGCATACAGTTGTAATCGGGCGAGTTTCTACTTTCACATGCAACAGAAATTTTGCGGATTGGTCAATCCGTTCGCGAGATATGGCAGTTTGGAGGTAAGAAACGCTTGATGAACTCAAAATTATCGCAGTTCTGATGCTCGACAGGCACAACTAGAACGGCCTAGGGGAAAAGTACGTATACCGTTGTAATCGGGCGAGTTTCTACTTTCAGATGCAACAGAAATTTTGCGGATTGGTCAATTCGTTCGCGAGATATGGCAGTTTGGAGGTAAGAAACGCTTGAGAAACTAAGAATTTTCGCAGTTCTTATGCTCGAAACGAATAACTATAACGGACTAGGGGAAAAGTACGCATACAGTTGTAATCGGGCGGGTTTCTACTCTCAGATGCAACAGAAATTTTGCGGATTGGTCAATCCGTTCGCGAGATATGGCAGTTTGGAGGTAAGAAACGCTTGAGAAACTCAAAATTTTCGCAGTTCTGATGCTCGAAACGAATAACTTGAACGGCCTAGGGGAAAAGTACGCATACCGTTGTAATCGGGCGAGATTCTACCCTCAGATGCAACAGAAATTTTGCGGATTGGTCAATCCGTTCGCGAGATATGGCAGTTTGGAAGTAAGAAACGCTTGAGAAACTCAAAATTTTTGCAGTTCTGTTGCACGAAACGAATAACTAGAACGGCCTAGGGGAAAAGTACGCATACCAATGTAATCGGGCGAGTTTCTACTTTCAGATGCAACAGAAATTTTGCGGATTGGTCAATCCGTTCGCGAGATATGGCAGTTTGGAAGTAAGAAACGCTTGAGAAACTCAAAATTTTCGCAGTTGTGATGCTTGAAACGAATAACTAGAACGGCCTAGGGGAAAAGTACGCATACCGTTGTAATCGGGCGAGTTTCTACTTTCAGATGCAACAGAAATTTTGCGGATTGGTCAATACGTTTGCGAGATATGACAGTTTGGAGGTAAGAAACGCTTGAGAAACTCAAAATTTTCGCAGTTCTGATGCTCGAAGCGAATAACTAGAACGGCCTAGGCGAAAAGTACGTATACCGTTGTAATCGGGCGAGTTTGTACTTTCAGATGCAACAGAAATTTTGCGGATTGGTCAATCCGTTCGCGAGATATGGCAGTTTGGAGGTAAGCAACGCTTGAGAAACTCAAAATTTTCGCAGTTCTGTTGCTCGAAACGAATAACTACAACGGCCTAGGGGAAAAGTACGCATACAGTTGTAATCGGGCGAGTTTCTACTTTCACATGCAACAGAAATTTTGCGGATTGGTCAATCCGTTCGCGAGATATGGCAGTTTGGAGGTAAGAAACGCTTGATGAACTCAAAATTATCGCAGTTCTGATGCTCGACAGGCACAACTAGAACGGCCTAGGGGAAAAGTACGTATACCGTTGTAATCGGGCGAGTTTCTACTTTCAGATGCAACAGAAATTTTGCGGATTGGTCAATTCGTTCGCGAGATATGGCAGTTTGGAGGTAAGAAACGCTTGAGAAACTAAGAATTTTCGCAGTTCTTATGCTCGAAACGAATAACTATAACGGACTAGGGGAAAAGTACGCATACAGTTGTAATCGGGCGAGTTTCTACTTTCACATGCAACAGAAATTTTGCGGATTGGTCAATCCGTTCGCGAGATATGGCAGTTTGGAGGTAAGAAACGCTTGATGAACTCAAGATTATCGCAGTTCTGATGCTCGACAGGCACAACTAGAACGGCCTAGGGGAAAAGTACGTATACCGTTGTAATCGGGCGAGTTTCTACTTTCAGATGCAACAGAAATTTTGCGGATTGGTCAATTCGTTCGCGAGATATGGCAGTTTGGAGGTAAGAAACGCTTGAGAAACTAAGAATTTTCGCAGTTCTGATGCTCGAAACGAATAACTATAACGGACTAGGGGAAAAGTACGCATACAGTTATAATCGTGCGGGTTTCTACTCTCAGATGCAACAGAAATTTTGCGGATTGGTCAATCCGTTCGCGAGATATCGCAGTTTGGAGGTAAGAAACGCTTGAGAAACTCAAAATTTTCGCAGTTCTGATGCTCGAAACGAATAACTAGAACGGCCTAGGGGAAAAGTACGCATACCGTTGTAATCGGGCGAGATTCTACCTTCAGATGCAACAGAAATTTTGCGGATTGGTCAATCCGTTCGCGAGATATGGCAGTTTGGAAGTAAGAAACGCTTGAGAAACTCAAAATTTTCGCAGTTCTGTTGCTCGAAACGAATAACTAGAACGGCCTAGGGGAAAAGTACGCATACAGTTTTAATCGGGCGAGTTTCCACTTTCAGATGCAACAGAAATTTTGCGGATTGGTCAATCCGTTCGCGAGATATGGCAGTTTGGAAGTAAGAAACGCTTGAGAAACTCAAAATTTTCGCAGTTCTGATGCTCGAAACGAATTACTAGGGCTGCCTAAGGGAAAAGTACGCATACCGTTGTAATCGGGCGAGTTTCTGCTTTCAGATGCATCAGAAATTTTGCGGATTGGTCAATCCGTTCGCGAGATGTGGCAGTTTGTAGGTAAGAAACGCTTGAGAAACTCAAAATTTTCGCAGTTCTGATGCTCGAAACGAATAACTAGAACGGCCTAGGGGAAAAGTACGCATACAGTTGTAATCGGGCGAGTTTCTACTTTCAGATGCAACAGAAATTTTGCGGATTGGTCAATCCGTTCGCGAGATATGGCAGTTTGGAGGTAAGGAACGCTTGAGAAACTCAAAATTTTCGCAGTTCTGATGCTCGACAAGCATAACTAGAACGGCCTAGGGGAAAAGTACGCATACAGTTGTAATCGGGCGAGTTTCCACTTTCAGATGCAACAGAAATTTTGCGGACTGGTCAATCCGTTCGCGAGATATGGCAGTTTGGAGGTAAGAAACGCTTGATGAACTCAAAATTATCGCAGTTCTGATGCTCGACAGGCACAACTAGAACGGCCTAGGGGAAAAGTACGTATACCGTTGTAATCGGGCGAGTTTCTACTTTCAGATGCAACAGAAATTTTGCGGATTGGTCAATTCGTTCGCGAGATATGGCAGTTTGGAGGTAAGAAACGCTTGAGAAACTAAGAATTTTCGCAGTTCTTATGCTCGAAACGAATAACTATAACGGACTAGGGGAAAAGTACGCATACAGTTGTAATCGGGCGGGTTTCTACTCTCAGATGCAACAGAAATTTTGCGGATTGGTCAGTCCGTTCGCGAGATATGGCAGTTTGGAGGTAAGAAACGCTTGAGAAACTCAAAATTTTCGCAGTTCTGATGCTCGAAACGAATAACTTGAACGGCCTAGGGGAAAAGTACGCATACCGTTGTAATCGGGCGAGATTCTACCTTCAGATGCAACAGAAATTTTGCGGATTGGTCAATCCGTTCGCGAGATATGGCAGTTTAGAAGTAAGAAACGCTTGAGAAACTCAAAATTTTTAAAGTTCTGTTGCACGAAACGAATAACTAGAACGGCCTAGGGGAAAAGTACGCATACTGTTTTAATCGGGCGAGTTTCCACTTTCAGATGCAACAGAAATTTTGCGGATTGGTCAATCCGTTCGCGAGATATGGCAGTTTGGAAGTAAGAAACGCTTGAGAAACTCAAAATTTTCGCAGTTCTGATGCTCGAAACGAATTACTAGGGCGGCCTAGGGGAAAAGTACGCATACCAATGTAATCGGGCGAGTTTCTACTTTCAGATAAAACAGAAATTTTGCGGATTGGTCAATCCGTTCGCGAGATATGGCAGTTTGGAAGTAAGAAACGCTTGAGAAACTCAAAATTTTCGCAGTTCTGATGCTCGAAACGAATAACTAGAACGGCCTAGGGGAAAAGTACGCATACCGTTGTAATCGGGGGAGATTCTACCTTCAGATGCAACAGAAAGTTTGTGCATTGGTCAATCCGTTCGCGAGATATGGCAGTTTGGAAGTAAGAAACGCTTGAGAAACTCAAAATTTTCGCAGTTCTGATGCACGAAACGAATAACTAGAACGGCCTAGGGGAAAAGTACGCATACCGTTGTAATCGGGCGAGATTCTACCTTCAGATGCAACAGAAATTTTGCGGATTGGTCAATCCGTTCGCGAGATATGGCAGTTTGGAAGTATGAAACGCTTGAGAAACTCAAAATTTTTGCAGTTCTGTTGCACGAAACGAATAACTAGAACGGCCTAGGGGAAAAGTACGCATACCGTTGTAATCGGGCGAGTTTCCACTTTCAGATGCAACAGAAATTTTGCGGATTGGTCAATCCGTTCGCGAGATATGGCAGTTTGGAGGTAAGAAACGCTTGAGATACTCAAAATTTTCGCAGTTCTGATGCTCGAAACGAGTAACTAGAACGGCCTAGGGGAAAAGTACGCATACCGTTGTAATCGGGCGAGTTTCTACTTTCAGATGCAACAGAAATTTTGCGGATTGGTCAATACGTTTGCGAGATATGACAGTTTGGAGGTAAGAAACGCTTGAGAAACTCAAAATTTTCGCAGTTCTGATGCTCGAAGCGAATAACTAGAACGGCCTAGGCGAAAAGTACGTATACCGTTGTAATCGGGCGAGTTTCTACTTTCAGATGCAACAGAAATTTTGCGGATTGGTCAATCCGTTCGCGAGATATGGCAGTTTGGAGGTAAGCAACGCTTGAGAAACTCAAAATTTTCGCAGTTCTGTTGCTCGAAACGAATAACTAGAACGGCCTAGGGGAAAAGTACGCATACAGTTGTAATCGGGCGAGTTTCTACTTTCACATGCAACAGAAATTTTGCGGATTGGTCAATCCGTTCGCGAGATATGGCAGTTTGGAGGTAAGAAACGCTTGATGAACTCAAAATTATCGCAGTTCTGATGCTCGACAGGCACAACTAGAACGGCCTAGGGGAAAAGTACGTATACCGTTGTAATCGGGCGAGTTTCTACTTTCAGATGCAACAGAAATTTTGCGGATTGGTCAATCCGTTCGCGAGATATGGCAGTTTGGAAGTAAGAAACGCTTGAGAAACTCAAAATTTTTGCAGTTCTGTTGCACGAAACGAATAACTAGAACGGCCTAGGGGAAAAGTACGCATACCGTTGTAATCGGGCGAGTTTCCACTTTCAGATGCAACAGAAATTTTGCGGATTGGTCAATCCGTTCGCGAGATATGGCAGTTTGGAGGTAAGAAACGCTTGAGATACTCAAAATTTTCGCAGTTCTGATGCTCGAAACGAGTAACTAGAACGGCCTAGGGGAAAAGTACGCATACCGTTGTAATCGGGCGAGTTTCTACTTTCAGATGCAACAGAAATTTTGCGGATTGGTCAATACGTTTGCGAGATATGACAGTTTGGAGGTAAGAAACGCTTGAGAAACTCAAAATTTTCGCAGTTCTGATGCTCGAAGCGAATAACTAGAACGGCCTAGGCGAAAAGTACGTATACCGTTGTAATCGGGCGAGTTTCTACTTTCAGATGCAACAGAAATTTTGCGGATCGGTCAATCCGTTCGCGAGATATGGCAGTTTGGAGGTAAGCAACGCTTGAGAAACTCAAAATCTTCGCAGTTCTGTTGCTCGAAACGAATAACTAGAACGGCCTAGGGGAAAAGTACGCATACAGTTGTAATCGGGCGAGTTTCTACTTTCACATGCAACAGAAATTTTGCGGATTGGTCAATCCGTTCGCGAGATATGGCAGTTTGGAGGTAAGAAACGCTTGATGAACTCAAAATTATCGCAGTTCTGATGCTCGACAGGCACAACTAGAACGGCCTAGGGGAAAAGTACGTATACCGTTGTAATCGGGCGAGTTTCTACTTTCAGATGCAATAGAAATTTTGCGGATTGGTCAATTCGTTCGCGAGATATGGCAGTTTGGAGGTAAGAAACGCTTGAGAAACTAAGAATTTTCGCAGTTCTTATGCTCGAAACGAATAACTATAACGGACTAGGGGAAAAGTACGCATACAGTTGTAATCGGGCGGGTTTCTACTCTCAGATGCAACAGAAATTTTGCGGATTGGTCAATCCGTTCGCGAGATATGGCAGTTTGGAGGTAAGAAACGCTTGAGAAACTCAAAATTTTCGCAGTTCTGATGCTCGAAACGAATAACTTGAACGGCCTAGGGGAAAAGTACGCATACCGTTGTAATCGGGCGAGATTCTACCTTCAGATGCAACAGAAATTTTGCGGATTGGTCAATCCGTTCGCGAGATATGGCAGTTTGGAAGTAAGAAACGCTTGAGAAACTCAAAATTTTTGCAGTTCTGTTGCACGAAACGAATAACTAGAACGGCCTAGGGGAAAAGTACGCATACTGTTTTAATCGGGCGAGTTTCCACTTTCAGGTGCAACAGAAATTTTGCGGATTGGTCAATCCGTTCGCGAGATATGGCAGTTTGGAAGTAAGAAACGCTTGAGAAACTCAAAATTTTCGCAGTTCTGATGCTCGAAACGAATTACTAGGGCGGCCTAGGGGAAAAGTACGCATACCATTGTAATCGGGCGAGTTTCTACTTTCAGATGCAACAGAAATTTTGCGGATTAGTCAATCCGTTCGCGAGATATGGCAGTTTGGAAGTAAGAAACGCTTGAGAAACTCAAAATTTTCGCAGTTCTGATGCACGAAACGAATAACTAGAACGGCCTAGGGGAAAAGTACGCGTACCGTTGTAATCGGGCGAGTATCTACCTTCAGATGCAACAGAAATTTTGCGGATTGGTCAATCCGTTCGCGAGATATGGCAGTTTGGAGGTAAGAAACGCTTGAGAAACTCAAAATTTTCGCAGTTCTGATGATCGACACGAATAACTAGAACGGCCTAGGGGAAATGTACGCATACCGTTGTAATCGGGCGAGTTTCTACTTTCAGATGCAACAGAAATTTTGCGGATTGGTCAATCCGTTCGCGAGATATGGCAGTTTGGAGGTAAGAAACGCTTGAGATACTCAAAATTTTCGCAGTTCTGATGCTCGAAACGAATAACTAGAACGGCCTAGGAGAAAAGTACGCATACCGTTGTAATCGGGCGAGTTTCTACCTTCAGATGCAACAGAAATTTTGCGGATTGGTCAATCTGTTCGCGAGATATGGCAGTTTGGAAGTAAGAAACGCTTGAGAAACTCAAAATTTTCGCAGTTGTGATGCTTGAAACGAATAACTAGAACGGCCTAGGGGAAAAGTACGCATACCGTTGTAATCGGGCGATTTCTACTTTCAGATGCAACAGAAATTTTGCGGATTGGTCAATACGTTCGCGAGATATGACAATTTGGAGGTAAGAAAAGGTTGAGAAACTCAAAATTTTCGCAGTTCTGATGCTCGAAGCGAATAACTAGAACGGCCCAGGCGAAAAGTACGTATACCGTTGTAATCGGGCGAGTTTCTACTTTCAGATGCAACAGAAATTTTGCGGATTGGTCAATCCGGTCGCGAGATATGGCAGTTTGGAGGTAAGCAACGCTTGAGATACTCAAAATTTTCGCAGTTCTGTTGCTCGAAACGAATAACTAGAACGGCCTAGGGGAAAAGTACGCATACAGTTGTAATCGGGCGAGTTTCTACTTTCACATGCAACAGAAATTTTGCGGATTGGTCAATCCGTTCGCGAGATATGGCAGTTTGGAGGTAAGAAACGCTTGATGAACTCAAAATTATCGCAGTTCTGATGCTCGACAGGCACAACTAGAACGGCCTAGGGGAAAAGTACGTATACCGTTGTAATCGGGCGAGTTTCTACTTTCAGATGCAACAGAAATTTTGCGGATTGGTCAATTCGTTCGCGAGATATGGCAGTTTGGAGGTAAGAAACGCTTGAGAAACTAAGAATTTTCGCAGTTCTGATGCTCGAAACGAATAACTATAACAGACTAGGGGAAAAGTACGCATACAGTTATAATCGGGCGGGTTTCTACTCTCAGATGCAACAGAAATTTTGCGGATTGGTCAATCCGTTCGCGAGATATCGCAGTTTGGAGGTAAGAAACGCTTGAGAAACTCAAAATTTTCGCAGTTCTGATGCTCGAAACGAATAACTAGAACGGCCTAGGGGAAAAGTGCGCATACCGTTGTAATCAGGCGAGTTTCTACTTTCAGATGCAACAGAAATTTTGCGGATTGGTCAATCCGTTCGCGAGATATGGCAGTTTGGAAGTAAGAAACGCTTGAGAAACTCAAAATTTTCGCAGTTCTGATGCTCGAAACGAATTACTAGGGCTGCCTAGGGGAAAAGTACGCATATCGTTGTAATCGGGCGAGATTCTGCTTTCAGATGCATCAGAAATTTTGCGGATTGGTCAATCCGTTCGCGAGATGTGGCAGTTTGTAGGTAAGAAACGCTTGAGAAACTCAAAATTTTCGCAGTTCTGATGCTCGAAACGAATATCTCGAACGGCCTAGGCGAAAAGTACGTATACCGTTGTAATCGGGCGAGTTTCTACTTTCAGATGCAACAGAAATTTTGCGGATTGGTCAATCCGTTCGCGAGATATGGCAGTTTGGAGGTAAGCAACGCTTGAGAAACTCAAAATTTTCGCAGTTCTGTTGCTCGAAACGAATAACTAGAACGGCCTAGGGGAAAAGTACGCATACAGTTGTAATCGGGCGAGTTTCTACTTTCACATGCAACAGAAATTTTGCGGATTGGTCAATCCGTTCGCGAGATATGGCAGTTTGGAGGTAAGAAACGCTTGATGAACTCAAAATTATCGCAGTTCTGATGCTCGACAGGCACAACTAGAACGGCCTAGGGGAAAAGTACGTATACCGTTGTAATCGGGCGAGTTTCTACTTTCAGATGCAACAGAAATTTTGCGGATTGGTCAATTCGTTCGCGAGATATGGCAGTTTGGAGGTAAGAAACGCTTGAGAAACTAAGAATTTTCGCAGTTCTTATGCTCGAAACGAATAACTATAACGGACTAGGGGAAAAGTACGCATACAGTTGTAATCGGGCGGGTTTCTACTCTCAGATGCAACAGAAATTTTGCGGATTGGTCAATCCGTTCGCGAGATATGGCAGTTTGGAGGTAAGAAACGCTTGAGATACTCAAAATTTTCGCAGTTCTGATGCTCGAAACGAATTACTAGGGCGGCCTAGGGGAAAAGTACGCATACCATTGTAATCGGGCGAGTTTCTACTTTCAGATGCAACAGAAATTTTGCGGATTGGTCAATCCGTTCGCGAGATATGGCAGTTTGGAAGTAAGAAACGCTTGAGAAACTCAAAATTTTCGCAGTTCTGATGCACGAAACGAATAACTAGAACGGCCTAGGGGAAAAGTACGCGTACCGTTGTAATCGGGCGAGTTTCTACCTTCAGATGCAACAGAAATTTTGCGGATTGGTCAATCCGTTCGCGAGATATGGCAGTTTGGAGGTAAGAAACGCTTGAGAAACTCAAAATTTTCGCAGTTCTGATGCTCGACACGAATAACTAGAACGGTCTAGGGGAAAAGTACGCATACCGTTGTAATCGGGCGAGTTTCTACTTTCAGATGCAACAGAAATTTTGCGGATTGGTCAATCCGTTCGCGAGATATGGCAGTTTGGAGGTAAGAAACGCTTGAGATACTCAAAATTTTCGCAGTTCTGATGCTCGACAGGCACAACTAGAACGGCCTAGGGGAAAAGTACGTATACCGTTGTAATCGGGCGAGTTTCTACTTTCAGATGCAACAGAAATTTTGCGGATTGGTCAATTCGTTCGCGAGATATGGCAGTTTGGAGGTAAGAAACGCTTGAGAAACTAAGAATTTTCGCAGTTCTGATGCTCGAAACGAATAACTATAACAGACTAGGGGAAAAGTACGCATACAGTTATAATCGGGCGGGTTTCTACTCTCAGATGCAACAGAAATTTTGCGGATTGGTCAATCCGTTCGCGAGATATCGCAGTTTGGAGGTAAGAAACGCTTGAGAAACTCAAAATTTTCGCAGTTCTGATGCTCGAAACGAATAACTAGAACGGCCTAGGGGAAAAGTGCGCATACCGTTGTAATCAGGCGAGTTTCTACTTTCAGATGCAACAGAAATTTTGCGGATTGGTCAATCCGTTCGCGAGATATGGCAGTTTGGAAGTAAGAAACGCTTGAGAAACTCAAAATTTTCGCAGTTCTGATGCTCGAAACGAATTACTAGGGCTGCCTAGGGGAAAAGTACGCATATCGTTGTAATCGGGCGAGATTCTGCTTTCAGATGCATCAGAAATTTTGCGGATTGGTCAATCCGTTCGCGAGATGTGGCAGTTTGTAGGTAAGAAACGCTTGAGAAACTCAAAATTTTCGCAGTTCTGATGCTCGAAACGAATAACTAGAACGGCCTAGGGGAAAAGTACGCATACCGTTGTAATCGGGCGAGTTTCTACCTTCAGATGCAACAGAAATTTTGCGGATTGGTCAATCCGTTCGCGAGATATGGCAGTTTGGAAGTAAGAAACGCTTGAGATACTCAAAATTTTCGCAGTTCTGATGCTCGAAACGAATATCTCGAACGGCCTAGGCGAAAAGTACGTATACCGTTGTAATCGGGCGAGTTTCTACTTTCAGATGCAACAGAAATTTTGCGGATTGGTCAATCCGTTCGCGAGATATGGCAGTTTGGAGGTAAGCAACGCTTGAGAAACTCAAAATTTTCGCAGTTCTGTTGCTCGAAACGAATAACTAGAACGGCCTAGGGGAAAAGTACGCATACAGTTGTAATCGGGCGAGTTTCTACTTTCACATGCAACAGAAATTTTGCGGATTGGTCAATCCGTTCGCGAGATATGGCAGTTTGGAGGTAAGAAACGCTTGATGAACTCAAAATTATCGCAGTTCTGATGCTCGACAGGCACAACTAGAACGGCCTAGGGGAAAAGTACGTATACCGTTGTAATCGGGCGAGTTTCTACTTTCAGATGCAACAGAAATTTTGCGGATTGGTCAATTCGTTCGCGAGATATGGCAGTTTGGAGGTAAGAAACGCTTGAGAAACTAAGAATTTTCGCAGTTCTTATGCTCGAAACGAATAACTATAACGGACTAGGGGAAAAGTACGCATACAGTTGTAATCGGGCGGGTTTCTACTCTCAGATGCAACAGAAATTTTGCGGATTGGTCAATCCGTTCGCGAGATATGGCAGTTTGGAGGTAAGAAACGCTTGAGATACTCAAAATTTTCGCAGTTCTGATGCTCGAAACGAATTACTAGGGCGGCCTAGGGGAAAAGTACGCATACCATTGTAATCGGGCGAGTTTCTACTTTCAGATGCAACAGAAATTTTGCGGATTGGTCAATCCGTTCGCGAGATATGGCAGTTTGGAAGTAAGAAACGCTTGAGAAACTCAAAATTTTCGCAGTTCTGATGCACGAAACGAATAACTAGAACGGCCTAGGGGAAAAGTACGCGTACCGTTGTAATCGGGCGAGTTTCTACCTTCAGATGCAACAGAAATTTTGCGGATTGGTCAATCCGTTCGCGAGATATGGCAGTTTGGAGGTAAGAAACGCTTGAGAAACTCAAAATTTTCGCAGTTCTGATGCTCGACACGAATAACTAGAACGGTCTAGGGGAAAAGTACGCATACCGTTGTAATCGGGCGAGTTTCTACTTTCAGATGCAACAGAAATTTTGCGGATTGGTCAATCCGTTCGCGAGATATGGCAGTTTGGAGGTAAGAAACGCTTGAGATACTCAAAATTTTCGCAGTTCTGATGCTCGAAACGAATAACTAGAACGGCCTAGGAGAAAAGTACGCATACCGTTGTAATCGGGCGAGTTTCTACCTTCAGATGCAACAGAAATTTTGCGGATTGGTCAATCTGTTCGCGAGATATGGCAGTTTGGAAGTAAGAAACGCTTGAGAAACTCAAAATTTTCGCAGTTGTGATGCTTGAAACGAATAACTAGAACGGCCTAGGGGAAAAGTACGCATACCGTTGTAATCGGGCGAGTTTCTACTTTCAGATGCAACAGAAATTTTGCGGATTGGTCAATACGTTCGCGAGATATGACAATTTGGAGGTAAGAAAAGGTTGAGAAACTCAAAATTTTCGCAGTTCTGATGCTCGAAGCGAATAACTAGAACGGCCTAGGCGAAAAGTACGTATACCGTTGTAATCGGGCGAGTTTCTACTTTCAGATGCAACAGAAATTTTGCGGATTGGTCTATCCGGTCGCGAGATATGGCAGTTTGGAGGTAAGCAACGCTTGAGAAACTCAAAATTTTCGCAGTTCTGTTGCTCGAAACGAATAACTAGAACGGCCTAGGGGAAAAGTACGCATACAGTTGTAATCGGGCGAGTTTCTACTTTCACATGCAACAGAAATTTTGCGGATTGGTCAATCCGTTCGCGAGATATGGCAGTTTGGAGGTAAGAAACGCTTGATGAACTCAAAATTATCGCAGTTCTGATGCTCGACAGGCACAACTAGAACGGCCTAGGGGAAAAGTACGTATACCGTTGTAATCGGGCGAGTTTCTACTTTCAGATGCAACAGAAATTTTGCGGATTGGTCAATTCGTTCGCGAGATATGGCAGTTTGGAGGTAAGAAACGCTTGAGAAACTAAGAATTTTCGCAGTTCTGATGCTCGAAACGAATAACTATAACGGACTAGGGGAAAAGTACGCATACAGTTATAATCGGGCGGGTTTCTACTCTCAGATGCAACAGAAATTTTGCGGATTGGTCAATCCGTTCGCGAGATATCGCAGTTTGGATGTAAGAAACGCTTGAGAAACTCAAAATTTTCGCAGTTCTGATGCTCGAAACGAATAACTAGAACGGCCTAGGGGAAAAGTACGCATACCGTTGTAATCGGGCGAGATTCTACCTTCAGATGCAACAGAAATTTTGCGGATTGGTCAATCCGTTCGCGAGATATGGCAGTTTGGAAGTAAGAAACGCTTGAGAAACTCAAAATTTTCGCAGTTCTGATGCACGAAACGAATAACTAGAACGGCCTAGGGGAAAAGTACGCATACCGTTGTAATCGGGCGAGATTCTACCTTCAGATGCAACAGAAATTTTGCGGATTGGTCAATCCGTTCGCGAGATATGGCAGTTTGGAAGTAAGAAACGCTTGAGAAACTCAAAATTTTCGCAGTTCTGTTGCTCGAAACGAATAACTAGAACGGCCTAGGGGAAAAGTACGCATACAGTTTTAATCGGGCGAGTTTCCACTTTCAGATGCAACAGAAATTTTGCGGATTGGTCAATCCGTTCGCGAGATATGGCAGTTTGGAAGTAAGAAACGCTTGAGAAACTCAAAATTTTCGCAGTTCTGTTGCTCGAAACGAATAACTAGAACGGCCTAGGGGAAAAGTACGCATACAGTTGTAATCGGGCGAGTTTCTACTTTCAGATGCAACAGAAATTTTGCGGATTGGTCAATCCGTTCGCGAGATATGGCAGTTTGGAGGTAAGGAACGCTTGAGAAACTCAAAATTTTCGCAGTTCTGATGCTCGACAAGCATAACAAGAACGGCCTAGGGGAAAAGCACGCATACAGTTGTAATCGGGCGAGTTTCCACTTTCAGATGCAACAGAAATTTTGCGGATTGGTCAATCCGTTCGCGAGATATGGCAGTTTGGAAGTAAGAAACGCTTGAGAAACTCAAAATTTTCGCAGTTCTGATGCTCGAAACGAATTACTAGGGCTGCCTAAGGGAAAAGTACGCATACCGTTGTAATCGGGCGAGTTTCTGCTTTCAGATGCATCAGAAATTTTGCGGATTGGTCAATCCGTTCGCGAGATGTGGCAGTTTGTAGGTAAGAAACGCTTGAGAAACTCAAAATTTTCGCAGTTCTGATGCTCGAAACGAATAACTAGAACGGCCTAGGGGAAAAGTACGCATACAGTTGTAATCGGGCGAGTTTCTACTTTCAGATGCAACAGAAATTTTGCGGATTGGTCAATCCGTTCGCGAGATATGGCAGTTTGGAGGTAAGGAACGCTTGAGAAACTCAAAATTTTCGCAGTTCTGATGCTCGACAAGCATAACTAGAACGGCCTAGGGGAAAAGTACGCATACAGTTGTAATCGGGCGAGTTTCCACTTTCAGATGCAACAGAAATTTTGCGGACTGGTCAATCCGTTCGCGAGATATGGCAGTTTGGAAGTAAGAAACGCTTGAGAAACTCAAAATTTTCGCAGTTCTGATGCTCGAAACGAATTACTAGGGCTGCCTAGGGGAAAAGTACGCATACCGTTGTAATCGGGCGAGTTTCTGCTTTCAGATGCATCAGAAATTTTGCGGATTGGTCAATCCGTTCGCGAGATGTGGCAGTTTGTAGGTAAGAAACGCTTGAGAAACTCAAAATTTTCGCAGTTCTGATGCTCGAAACGAATAACTAGAACGGCCTAGGGGAAAAGTACGCATACCGTTGTAATCGGGCGAGTTTCTACCTTCAGATGCAACAGAAATTTTGCGGATTGGTCAATCCGTTCGCGAGATATGGCAGTTTGGAAGTAAGAAACGCTTGAGATACTCAAAATTTTCGCAGTTCTGATGCTCGAAACGAATATCTCGAACGGCCTAGGGGAAAAGTACGCATACCGTTGTAATCGGGCGAGTTTCTACCTTCAGATGCAACAGAAATTTTGCGGATTGGTCAATCCGTTCGCGAGATATGGCAGTTTGGAAGTAAGAAACGCTTGAGAAACTCAAAATTTTCGCAGTTCTGATGCTCGAAACGAATAACTAGAACGGCCTAGGGGAAAAGTACGCTTACCGGGGTAATCGGGCGAGTTTCTACTTTCAGATGCAACAGAAATTTTGCGGATTGGTCAATTCGTTCGCGAGATATGGCAGTTTGGAGGTAAGCAACGGTTGAGAAACTCAAAATTTTCGCAGTTCTGTTGCTCGAAGCGAATAACTAGAACGGCCTAGGCGAAAAGTACGCACACAGTTGTAATCGGGCGAGTTTCTACTTTCAGATGCAACAGAAATTTTGCGGATTGGTCAATCCGTTCGCGAGATATGGCAGTTTGGAGGTAAGAAACGCTTGAGAAACTCAACATTTTCGCAGTTCTGATGCTCGACAAGCATAACTAGAAAGTCCTAGGGGAAAAGTACGCATACAGTTGTAATCGGGCGAGTTTCCACTTTCAGATGCAACAGAAATTTTGCGGATTGGTCAGTCCGTTCGCGAGATATGGCAGTTTGGAAGTAAGAAACGCTTGAGAAACTCAAAATTTTCGCAGTTCTGATGCTCGAAACGAATAACTAGAACGGCCTAGGGGAAAAGTACGCATACCGTTGTAATCGGGCGAGTTTCTACATTCAGATGCAACAGAAATTTTTCGGATTGGTCAATCCGTTCGCGAGATATGGCAGTTTGGAAGTAAGAAACGCTTGAGAAACTCAAAATTTTCGCAGTTCTGATGCTCGAAACCAATAACTAGAACGGCCTAGGGGAAAAGTACGCATACCGTTGTAATCGGGCGAGTTTCTACTTTCAGATGCAACAGAAATTTTGCGGATTGGTCAATCCGTTCGCGAGATATGGCAGTTTGGAGGTAAGCAACGCTTGAGAAACTCAAAATTTTCGCAGTTCTGTTGCTCGAAACGAATAACTAGAACGGCCTAGGGGAAAAGTACGCACACAGTTGTAATCGGGCGAGTTTCTACTTTCAGATGCAACAGAAATTTTGCGGATTGGTCAATCCGTTCGCGAGATATGGCAGTTTGGAGGTAAGAAACGCTTGAGAAACACAAAATTTTCGCAGTTCTGATGCTCGAAACGAATTACTAGGGCGGCCTAGGGGAAAAGTACGCATACCGTTGTAATCGGGCGAGTTTCTACTTTCAGATGCAACAGAAATTTTGCGGATTGGTCAATCCGTTCGCGAGATATGGCAGTTTGGAGGTAAAAACGCTTGAGAAACTCAAAATTTTCGCAGTTCTGATGCTCGAAGCGAATAACTAGAACGGCCTAGGGGAAAAGTACGCATAGTGTTTTAATCGGGCGAGTTTCTACTTTCAGATGCAACAGAAATTTTGCGGATTGGTCAATCCGTTCGCGAGATGTGGCAGTTTGTAGGTAAGAAACGCTTGAGAAACTCAAAATTTTCGCAGTTCTGATGCTCGAAACGAATAACTAGAACGGCCTAGGGGAAAAGTACGCATACCGTTGTAATCGGGCGAGTTTCTACCTTCAGATGCAACAGAAATTTTGCGGTTTGGTCAATCCGTTCGCGAGATATGGCAGTTTGGAAGTAAGAAACGCTTGAGATACTCAAAATTTTCGCAGTTCTGATGCTCGAAACGAATAACTCGAACGGCCTAGGGGAAAAGTACGCATACCGTTGTAATCGGGCGAGTTTCTACTTTCAGATGCAACAGAAATTTTGCGGATTGGTCAATCCGTTCGCGAGATATCGCAGTTTGGAGGTAAGAAACGCTTGAGAAACTCAAAATTTTCGCAGTTCTGATGCTCGAAACGAATAACTAGAACGGCCTAGGGGAAAAGTACGCATACTGTTGTAATCGGGCGAGATTCTACCTTCAGATGCAACAGAAATTTTGCGGATTGGTCAATCCGTTCGCGAGATATGGCAGTTTGGAAGTAAGAAACGCTTGAGAAACTCAAAATTTTCGCTGTTCTGATGCACGAAACGAATAACTAGAACGGCCTAGGGGAAAAGTACGCATACCGTTGTAATCGGGCGAGATTCTACCTTCAGATGCAACAGAAATTTTGCGGATTGGTCAATCCGTTCGCGAGATATGGCAGTTTGGAAGTAAGAAACGCTTGAGAAACTCAAAATTTTCGCAGTTCTGTTGCTCGAAACGAATCACTAGAACGGCCTAGGGGAAAAGTACGCATACAGTTGTAATCGGGCGAGTTTCTACTTTCAGATGCAACAGAAATTTTGCGGATTGGTCAATCCGTTCGCGAGATATGGCAGTTTGGAGGTAAGGAACGCTTGAGAAACTCAAAATTTTCGCAGTTCTGATGCTCGACAAGCATAACAAGAACGGCCTAGGGGAAAAGCACGCATACAGTTGTAATCGGGCGAGTTTCCACTTTCAGATGCAACAGAAATTTTGCGGATTGGTCAATCCGTTCGCGAGATATGGCAGTTTGGAAGTAAGAAACGCTTGAGAAACTCAAAATTTTCGCAGTTCTGATGCTCGAAACGAATTACTAGGGCTGCCTAAGGGAAAAGTACGCATACCGTTGTAATCGGGCGAGTTTCTGCTTTCAGATGCATCAGAAATTTTGCGGATTGGTCAATCCGTTCGCGAGATGTGGCAGTTTGTAGGTAAGAAACGCTTGAGAAACTCAAAATTTTCGCAGTTCTGATGCTCGAAACGAATAACTAGAACGGCCTAGGGGAAAAGTACGCATACAGTTGTAATCGGGCGAGTTTCTACTTTCAGATGCAACAGAAATTTTGCGGATTGGTCAATCCGTTCGCGAGATATGGCAGTTTGGAGGTAAGGAACGCTTGAGAAACTCAAAATTTTCGCAGTTCTGATGCTCGACAAGCATAACTAGAACGGCCTAGGGGAAAAGTACGCATACAGTTGTAATCGGGCGAGTTTCCACTTTCAGATGCAACAGAAATTTTGCGGACTGGTCAATCCGTTCGCGAGATATGGCAGTTTGGAAGTAAGAAACGCTTGAGAAACTCAAAATTTTCGCAGTTCTGATGCTCGAAACGAATTACTAGGGCTGCCTAGGGGAAAAGTACGCATACCGTTGTAATCGGGCGAGTTTCTGCTTTCAGATGCATCAGAAATTTTGCGGATTGGTCAATCCGTTCGCGAGATGTGGCAGTTTGTAGGTAAGAAACGCTTGAGAAACTCAAAATTTTCGCAGTTCTGATGCTCGAAACGAATAACTAGAACGGCCTAGGGGAAAAGTACGCATACCGTTGTAATCGGGCGAGTTTCTACCTTCAGATGCAACAGAAATTTTGCGGATTGGTCAATCCGTTCGCGAGATATGGCAGTTTGGAAGTAAGAAACGCTTGAGATACTCAAAATTTTCGCAGTTCTGATGCTCGAAACGAATATCTCGAACGGCCTAGGGGAAAAGTACGCATACCGTTGTAATCGGGCGAGTTTCTACCTTCAGATGCAACAGAAATTTTGCGGATTGGTCAATCCGTTCGCGAGATATGGCAGTTTGGAAGTTAGAAACGCTTGAGAAACTCAAAATTTTCGCAGTTCTGATGCTCGAAACGAATAACTAGAACGGCCTAGGGGAAAAGTACGCTTACCGTGGTAATCGGGCGAGTTTCTACTTTCAGATGCAACAGAAATTTTGCGGATTGGTCAATCCGTTCGCGAGATATGGCAGTTTGGAGGTAAGCAACGCTTGAGAAACTCAAAATTTTCGCAGTTCTGTTGCTCGAAGCGAATAACTAGAACGGCCTAGGCGAAAAGTACGCACACAGTTGTAATCGGGCGAGTTTCTACTTTCAGATGCAACAGAAATTTTGCGGATTGGTCAATCCGTTCGCGAGATATGGCAGTTTGGAGGTAAGAAACGCTTGAGAAACTCAACATTTTCGCAGTTCTGATGCTCGACAAGCATAACTAGAACGGCCTAGGGGAAAAGTACGCATACAGTTGTAATCGGGCGAGTTTCCACTTTCAGATGCAACAGAAATTTTGCGGATTGGTCAGTCCGTTCGCGAGATATGGCAGTTTGGAAGTAAGAAACGCTTGAGAAACTCAAAATTTTCGCAGTTCTGATGCTCGAAACGAATAACTAGAACGGCCTAGGGGAAAAGTGCGCATACCGTTGTAAACGGGCGAGTTTCTACATTCAGATGCAACAGAAATTTTGCGGATTGGTCAATCCGTTCGCGAGATATGGCAGTTTGGAAGTAAGAAACGCTTGAGAAACTCAAAATTTTCGCAGTTCTGATGCTCGAAACCAATAACTAGAACGGCCTAGGGGAAAAGTACGCATACCGTTGTAATCGGGCGAGTTTCTACATTCAGATGCAACAGAAATTTTGCGGATTGGTCAATCCGTTCGCGAGATATGGCAGTTTGGAGGTAAGCAACGCTTGAGAAACTCAAAATTTTCGCAGTTCTGTTGCTCGAAACGAATAACTAGAACGGCCTAGGGGAAAAGTACGCACACAGTTGTAATCGGGCGAGTTTCTACTTTCAGATGCAACAGAAATTTTGCGGATTGGTCAATCCGTTCGCGAGATATGGCAGTTTGGAGGTAAGAAACGCTTGAGAAACTCAAAATTTTCGCAGTTCTGATGCTCGAAACGAATTACTAGGGCGGCCTAGGGGAAAAGTACGCATACCGTTGTAATCGGGCGAGTTTCTACTTTCAGATGCAACAGAAATTTTGCGGATTGGTCAATTCGTTCGCGAGATGTGGCAGTTTGTAGGTAAGAAACGCTTGAGAAACTCAAAATTTTCGCAGTTCTGATGCTCGAAACGAATAACTAGAACGGCCTAGGGGAAAAGTACGCATACCGTTGTAATCGGGCGAGTTTCTACTTTCAGATGCAACAGATATTTTGCGGATTGGTCAATCCGTTCGCGAGATATGGCAGTTTGGAGGTAAAAACGCTTGAGAAACTCAAAATTTTCGCAGTTCTGATGCTCGAAGCGAATAACTAGAACGGCCTAGGGGAAAAGTACGCATAGTGTTGTAATCGGGCGAGTTTCTACTTTCAGATGCAACAGAAATTTTGCGGATTGGTCAATCCGTTCGCGAGATGTGGCAGTTTGTAGGTAAGAAACGCTTGAGAAACTCAAAATTTTCGCAGTTCTGATGCTCGAAACGAATAACTAGAACGGCCTAGGGGAAAAGTACGCATACCGTTGTAATCGGGCGAGTTTCTACCTTCAGATGCAACAGAAATTTTGCGGTTTGGTCAATCCGTTCGCGAGATATGGCAGTTTGGAAGTAAGAAACGCTTGAGATACTCAAAATTTTCGCAGTTCTGATGCTCGAAACGAATAACTCGAACGGCCTAGGGGAAAAGTACGCATACCGTTGTAATCGGGCGAGTTTCTACTTTCAGATGCAACAGAAATTTTGCGGATTGGTCAACCCGTTCGCGAGATATCGCAGTTTGGAGGTAAGAAACGCTTGAGAAACTCAAAATTTTCGCAGTTCTGATGCTCGAAACGAATAACTAGAACGGCCTAGGGGAAAAGTACGCATACTGTTGTAATCGGGCGAGATTCTACCTTCAGATGCAACAGAAATTTTGCGGATTGGTCAATCCGTTCGCGAGATATGGCAGTTTGGAAGTAAGAAACGCTTGAGAAACTCAAAATTTTCGCAGTTCTGATGCACGAAACGAATAACTAGAACGGCCTAGGGGAAAAGTACGCATACCGTTGTAATCGGGCGAGATTCTACCTTCAGATGCAACAGAAATTTTGCGGATTGGTCAATCCGTTCGCGAGATATGGCAGTTTGGAAGAAAGAAACGCTTGAGAAACTCAAAATTTTCGCAGTTCTGTTGCTCGAAACGAATAACTAGGGCGGCCTAGGGGAAAAGTACGCATACCGTTGTAATCGGGCGAGTTTCTACTTTCAGATGCAACAGAAATTTTGCGGATTGGTCAATTCGTTCGCGAGATGTGGCAGTTTATAGGTAAGAAACGCTTGAGAAACTCAAAATTTTCGCAGTTCTGATGCTCGAAACGAATAACTAGAACGGCCTAGGGGAAAAGTACGCATACCGTTGTAATCGGGCGAGTTTCTACTTTCAGATGCAACAGAAATTTTGCGCATTGGTCAATCCGTTCGCGAGATATGGCAGTTTGGAGGTAAAAACGCTTGAGAAACTCAAAATTTTCGCAGTTCTGATGCTCGAAGCGAATAACTAGAACGGCCTAGGGGAAAAGTACGCATAGTGTTTTAATCGGGCGAGTTTCTACTTTCAGATGCAACAGAAATTTTGCGTATTGGTCAATCCGTTCGCGAGATGTGGCAGTTTGTAGGTAAGAAACGCTTGAGAAACTCAAAATTTTCGCAGTTCTGATGCTCGAAACGAATAACTAGAACGGCCTAGGGGAAAAGTACGCATACCGTTGTAATCGGGCGAGTTTCTACCTTCAGATGCAACAGAAATTTTGCGGTTTGGTCAATCCGTTCGCGAGATATGGCAGTTTGGAAGTAAGAAACGCTTGAGATACTCAAAATTTTCGCAGTTCTGATGCTCGAAACGAATAACTCGAACGGCCTAGGGGAAAAGTACGCATACCGTTGTAATCGGGCGAGTTTCTACTTTCAGGTGCAACAGAAATTTTGCGGATTGGTCAATCCGTTCGCGAGATATCGCAGTTTGGAGGTAAGAAACGCTTGAGAAACTCAAAATTTTCGCAGTACTGATACTCGAAACGAATAACTAGAACGGCCTAGGGGAAAAGTACGCATACTGTTGTAATCGGGCGAGATTCTACCTTCAGATGCAACAGAAATTTTGCGGATTGGTCAATCCGTTCGCGAGATATGGCAGTTTGGAAGTAAGAAACGCTTGAGAAACTCAAAATTTTCGCAGTTCTGATGCACGAAACGAATAACTAGAACGGCCTAGGGGAAAAGTACGCATACCGTTGTAATCGGGCGAGATTCTACCTTCAGATGCAACAGAAATTTTGCGGATTGGTCAATCCGTTCGCGAGATATGGCAGTTTGGAAGTAAGAAACGCTTGAGAAACTCAAAATTTTCGCAGTTCTGTTGCTCGAAACGAATCACTAGAACGGCCTAGGGGAAAAGTACGCATACAGTTGTAATCGGGCGAGTTTCTACTTTCAGATGCAACAGAAATTTTGCGGATTGGTCAATCCGTTCGCGAGATATGGCAGTTTGGAGGTAAGGAACGCTTGAGAAACTCAAAATTTTCGCAGTTCTGATGCTCGACAAGCATAACAAGAACGGCCTAGGGGAAAAGCACGCATACAGTTGTAATCGGGCGAGTTTCCACTTTCAGATGCAACAGAAATTTTGCGGATTGGTCAATCCGTTCGCGAGATATGGCAGTTTGGAAGTAAGAAACGCTTGAGAAACTCAAAATTTTCGCAGTTCTGATGCTCGAAACGAATTACTAGGGCTGCCTAAGGGAAAAGTACGCATACCGTTGTAATCGGGCGAGTTTCTGCTTTCAGATGCATCAGAAATTTTGCGGATTGGTCAATCCGTTCGCGAGATATGGCAGTTTGGAAGTAAGAAACGCTTGAGAAACTCAAAATTTTCGCAGTTCTGATGCTCGAAACGAATAACTAGAACGGCCTAGGGGAAAAGTACGCATACCGTTGTAATCGGGCGAGTTTCTACATTCAGATGCAACAGAAATTTTGCGGATTGGTCAATCCGTTCGCGAGATATGGCAGTTTGGAAGTAAGAAACGCTTGAGAAACTCAAAATTTTCGCAGTTCTGATGCTCGAAACGAATAACTAGAACGGCCTAGGGGAAAAGTACGCATACAGTTGTAATCGGGCGAGTTTCTACTTTCAGATGCAACAGAAATTTTGCGGATTGGTCAATCCGTTCGCGAGATATGGCAGTTTGGAGGTAAGGAACGCTTGAGAAACTCAAAATTTTCGCAGTTCTGATGCTCGAAACGAATAACTAGAACGGCCTAGGGGAAAAGTACGCTTACCGTGGTAATCGGGCGAGTTTCTACTTTCAGATGCAACAGAAATTTTGCGGATTGGTCAATCCGTTCGCGAGATATGGCAGTTTGGAGGTAAGCAACGCTTGAGAAACTCAAAATTTTCGCAGTTCTGTTGCTCGAAGCGAATAACTAGAACGGCCTAGGCGAAAAGTACGCACACAGTTGTAATCGGGCGAGTTTCTACTTTCAGATGCAACAGAAATTTTGCGGATTGGTCAATCCGTTCGCGAGATATGGCAGTTTGGAGGTAAGAAACGCTTGAGAAACTCAACATTTTCGCAGTTCTGATGCTCGACAAGCATAACTAGAACGGCCTAGGGGAAAAGTACGCATACAGTTGTAATCGGGCGAGTTTCCACTTTCAGATGCAACAGAAATTTTGCGGATTGGTCAGTCCGTTCGCGAGATATGGCAGTTTGGAAGTAAGAAACGCTTGAGAAACTCAAAATTTTCGCAGTTCTGATGCTCGAAACGAATAACTAGAACGGCCTAGGGGAAAAGTACGCATACCGTTGTAATCGGGCGAGTTTCTACATTCAGATGCAACAGAAATTTTGCGGATTGGTCAATCCGTTCGCGAGATATGGCAGTTTGGAAGTAAGAAACGCTTGAGAAACTCAAAATTTTCGCAGTTCTGATGCTCGAAACCAATAACTAGAACGGCCTAGGGGAAAAGTACGCATACCGTTGTAATCGAGCGAGTTTCTACATTCAGATGCAACAGAAATTTTGCGGATTGGTCAATCCGTTCGCGAGATATGGCAGTTTGGAGGTAAGCAACGCTTGAGAAACTCAAAATTTTCGCAGTTCTGTTGCTCGAAACGAATAACTAGAACGGCCTAGGGGAAAAGTACGCACACAGTTGTAATCGGGCGAGTTTCTACTTTCAGATGCAACAGAAATTTTGCGGATTGGTCAATCCGTTCGCGAGATATGGCAGTTTGGAAGTAAGAAACGCTTGAGAAACTCAAAATTTTCGCAGTTCTGATGCTCGAAACGAATTACTAGGGCGGCCTAGGGGAAAAGTACGCATACCGTTGTAATCGGGCGAGTTTCTACTTTCAGATGCAACAGAAATTTTGCGGATTGGTCAATTCGTTCGCGAGATGTGGCAGTTTGTAGGTAAGAAACGCTTGAGAAACTCAAAATTTTCGCAGTTCTGATGCTCGAAACGAATAACTAGAACGGCCTAGGGGAAAAGTACGCATACCGTTGTAATCGGGCGAGTTTCTACCTTCAGATGCAACAGAAATTTTGCGGTTTGGTCAATCCGTTCGCGAGATATGGCAGTTTGGAAGTAAGAAACGCTTGAGATACTCAAAATTTTCGCAGTTCTGATGCTCGAAACGAATAACTCGAACGGCCTAGGGGAAAAGTACGCATACCGTTGTAATCGGGCGAGTTTCTACTTTCAGATGCAACAGAAATTTTGCGGATTGGTCAACCCGTTCGCGAGATATCGCAGTTTGGAGGTAAGAAACGCTTGAGAAACTCAAAATTTTCGCAGTTCTGATGCTCGAAACGAATAACTAGAACGGCCTAGGGGAAAAGTACGCATACTGTTGTAATCGGGCGAGATTCTACCTTCAGATGCAACAGAAATTTTGCGGATTGGTCAATCCGTTCGCGAGATATGGCAGTTTGGAAGTAAGAAACGCTTGAGAAACTCAAAATTTTCGCAGTTCTGATGCACGAAACGAATAACTAGAACGGCCTAGGGGAAAAGTACGCATACCGTTGTAATCGGGCGAGATTCTACCTTCAGATGCAACAGAAATTTTGCGTATTGGTCAATCCGTTCGCGAGATGTGGCAGTTTGTAGGTAAGACACGCTTGAGAAACTCAAAATTTTCGCAGTTCTGATGCTCGAAACGAATAACTAGAACGGCCTAGGGGAAAAGTACGCATACCGTTGTAATCGGGCGAGTTTCTACCTTCAGATGCAACAGAAATTTTGCGGTTTGGTCAATCCGTTCGCGAGATATGGCAGTTTGGAAGTAAGAAACGCTTGAGATACTCAAAATTTTCGCAGTTCTGATGCTCGAAACGAATAACTCGAACGGCCTAGGGGAAAAGTACGCATACCGTTGTAATCGGGCGAGTTTCTACTTTCAGGTGCAACAGAAATTTTGCGGATTGGTCAATCCGTTCGCGAGATATCGCAGTTTGGAGGTAAGAAACGCTTGAGAAACTCAAAATTTTCGCAGTTCTGATGCTCGAAACGAATAACTAGAACGGCCTAGGGGAAAAGTACGCATACTGTTGTAATCGGGCGAGATTCTACCTTCAGATGCAACAGAAATTTTGCGGATTGGTCAATCCGTTCGCGAGATATGGCAGTTTGGAAGTAAGAAACGCTTGAGAAACTCAAAATTTTCGCAGTTCTGATGCACGAAACGAATAACTAGAACGGCCTAGGGGAAAAGTACGCATACCGTTGTAATCGGGCGAGATTCTACCTTCAGATGCAACAGAAATTTTGCGGATTGGTCAATCCGTTCGCGAGATATGGCAGTTTGGAAGTAAGAAACGCTTGAGAAACTCAAAATTTTCGCAGTTCTGTTGCTCGAAACGAATCACTAGAACGGCCTAGGGGAAAAGTACGCATACAGTTGTAATCGGGCGAGTTTCTACTTTCAGATGCAACAGAAATTTTGCGGATTGGTCAATCCGTTCGCGAGATATGGCAGTTTGGAGGTAAGGAACGCTTGAGAAACTCAAAATTTTCGCAGTTCTGATGCTCGACAAGCATAACAAGAACGGCCTAGGGGAAAAGCACGCATACAGTTGTAATCGGGCGAGTTTCCACTTTCAGATGCAACAGAAATTTTGCGGATTGGTCAATCCGTTCGCGAGATATGGCAGTTTGGAAGTAAGAAACGCTTGAGAAACTCAAAATTTTCGCAGTTCTGATGCTCGAAACGAATTACTAGGGCTGCCTAAGGGAAAAGTACGCATACCGTTGTAATCGGGCGAGTTTCTGCTTTCAGATGCATCAGAAATTTTGCGGATTGGTCAATCCGTTCGCGAGATGTGGCAGTTTGTAGGTAAGAAACGCTTGAGAAACTCAAAATTTTCGCAGTTCTGATGCTCGAAACGAATAACTAGAACGGCCTAGGGGAAAAGTACGCATACAGTTGTAATCGGGCGAGTTTCTACTTTCAGATGCAACAGAAATTTTGCGGATTGGTCAATCCGTTCGCGAGATATGGCAGTTTGGAGGTAAGGAACGCTTGAGAAACTCAAAATTTTCGCAGTTCTGATGCTCGAAACGAATAACTAGAACGGCCTAGGGGAAAAGTACGCTTACCGTGGTAATCGGGCGAGTTTCTACTTTCAGATGCAACAGAAATTTTGCGGATTGGTCAATCCGTTCGCGAGATATGGCAGTTTGGAGGTAAGCAACGCTTGAGAAACTCAAAATTTTCGCAGTTCTGTTGCTCGAAGCGAATAACTAGAACGGCCTAGGCGAAAAGTACGCACACAGTTGTAATCGGGCGAGTTTCTACTTTCAGATGCAACAGAAATTTTGCGGATTGGTCAATCCGTTCGCGAGATATGGCAGTTTGGAGGTAAGAAACGCTTGAGAAACTCAACATTTTCGCAGTTCTGATGCTCGACAAGCATAACTAGAACGGCCTAGGGGAAAAGTACGCATACAGTTGTAATCGGGCGAGTTTCAACTTTCAGATGCAACAGAAATTTTGCGGATTGGTCAGTCCGTTCGCGAGATATGGCAGTTTGGAAGTAAGAAACGCTTGAGAAACTCAAAATTTTCGCAGTTCTGATGCTCGAAACGAATAACTAGAACGGCCTAGGGGAAAAGTACGCATACCGTTGTAATCGGGCGAGTTTCTACATTCAGATGCAACAGAAATTTTGCGGATTGGTCAATCCGTTCGCGAGATATGGCAGTTTGGAAGTAAGAAACGCTTGAGAAACTCAAAATTTTCGCAGTTCTGATGCTCGAAACCAATAACTAGAACGGCCTAGGGGAAAAGTATGCATACCGTTGTAATCGGGCGAGTTTCTACATTCAGATGCAACAGAAATTTTGCGGATTGGTCAATCCGTTCGCGAGATATGGCAGTTTGGAGGTAAGCAACGCTTGAGAAACTCAAAATTTTCGCAGTTCTGTTGCTCGAAACGAATAACTAGAACGGCCTAGGGGAAAAGTACGCACACAGTTGTAATCGGGCGAGTTTCTACTTTCAGATGCAACAGAAATTTTGCGGATTGGTCAATCCGTTCGCGAGATATGGCAGTTTGGAGGTAAGAAACGCTTGAGAAACTCAAAATTTTCGCAGTTCTGATGCTCGAAACGAATTACTAGGGCGGCCTAGGGGAAAAGTACGCATACCGTTGTAATCGGGCGAGTTTCTACTTTCAGATGCAACAGAAATTTTGCGGATTGGTCAATTCGTTCGCGAGATGTGGCAGTTTGTAGGTAAGAAACGCTTGAGAAACTCAAAATTTTCGCAGTTCTGATGCTCGAAACGAATAACTAGAACGGCCTAGGGGAAAAGTACGCATACCGTTGTAATCGGGCGAGTTTCTACCTTCAGATGCAACAGAAATTTTGCGGTTTGGTCAATCCGTTCGCGAGATATGGCAGTTTGGAAGTAAGAAACGCTTGAGATACTCAAAATTTTCGCAGTTCTGATGCTCGAAACGAATAACTCGAACGGCCTAGGGGAAAAGTACGCATACCGTTGTAATCGGGCGAGTTTCTACTTTCAGATGCAACAGAAATTTTGCGGATTGGTCAACCCGTTCGCGAGATATCGCAGTTTGGAGGTAAGAAACGCTTGAGAAACTCAAAATTTTCGCAGTTCTGATGCTCGAAACGAATAACTAGAACGGCCTAGGGGAAAAGTACGCATACTGTTGTAATCGGGCGAGATTCTACCTTCAGATGCAACAGAAATTTTGCGGATTGGTCAATCCGTTCGCGAGATATGGCAGTTTGGAAGTAAGAAACGCTTGAGAAACTCAAAATTTTCGCAGTTCTGATGCACGAAACGAATAACTAGAACGGCCTAGGGGAAAAGTACGCATACCGTTGTAATCGGGCGAGATTCTACCTTCAGATGCAACAGAAATTTTGCGGATTGGTCAATCCGTTCGCGAGATATGGCAGTTTGGAAGAAAGAAACGCTTGAGAAACTCAAAATTTTCGCAGTTCTGTTGCTCGAAACGAATAACTAGGGCGGCCTAGGGGAAAAGTACGCATACCGTTGTAATCGGGCGAGTTTCTACTTTCAGATGCAACAGAAATTTTGCGGATTGGTCAATTCGTTCGCGAGATGTGGCAGTTTATAGGTAAGAAACGCTTGAGAAACTCAAAATTTTCGCAGTTCTGATGCTCGAAACGAATAACTAGAACGGCCTAGGGGAAAAGTACGCATACCGTTGTAATCGGGCGAGTTTCTACTTTCAGATGCAACAGAAATTTTGCGGATTGGTCAATCCGTTCGCGAGATATGGCAGTTTGGAGGTAAAAACGCTTGAGAAACTCAAAATTTTCGCAGTTCTGATGCTCGAAGCGAATAACTAGAACGGCCTAGGGGAAAAGTACGCATAGTGTTTTAATCGGGCGAGTTTCTACTTTCAGATGCAACAGAAATTTTGCGTATTGGTCAATCCGTTCGCGAGATGTGGCAGTTTGTAGGTAAGAAACGCTTGAGAAACTCAAAATTTTCGCAGTTCTGATGCTCGAAACGAATAACTAGAACGGCCTAGGGGAAAAGTACGCATACCGTTGTAATCGGGCGAGTTTCTACCTTCAGATGCAACAGAAATTTTGCGGTTTGGTCAATCCGTTCGCGAGATATGGCAGTTTGGAAGTAAGAAACGCTTGAGATACTCAAAATTTTCGCAGTTCTGATGCTCGAAACGAATAACTCGAACGGCCTAGGGGAAAAGTACGCATACCGTTGTAATCGGGCGAGTTTCTACTTTCAGGTGCAACAGAAATTTTGCGGATTGGTCAATCCGTTCGCGAGATATCGCAGTTTGGAGGTAAGAAACGCTTGAGAATCTCAAAATTTTCGCAGTTCTGATGCTCGAAACGAATAACTAGAACGGCCTAGGGGAAAAGTACGCATACTGTTGTAATCGGGCGAGATTCTACCTTCAGATGCAACAGAAATTTTGCGGATTGGTCAATCCGTTCGCGAGATATGGCAGTTTGGAAGTAAGAAACGCTTGAGAAACTCAAAATTTTCGCAGTTCTGATGCACGAAACGAATAACTAGAACGGCCTAGGGGAAAAGTACGCATACCGTTGTAATCGGGCGAGATTCTACCTTCAGATGCAACAGAAATTTTGCGGATTGGTCAATCCGTTCGCGAGATATGGCAGTTTGGAAGTAAAAAACGCTTGAGAAACTCAAAATTTTCGCAGTTCTGTTGCTCGAAACGAATCACTAGAACGGCCTAGGGGAAAAGTACGCATACAGTTGTAATCGGGCGAGTTTCTACTTTCAGATGCAACAGAAATTTTGCGGATTGGTCAATCCGTTCGCGAGATATGGCAGTTTGGAGGTAAGGAACGCTTGAGAAACTCAAAATTTTCGCAGTTCTGATGCTCGACAAGCATAACAAGAACGGCCTAGGGGAAAAGCACGCATACAGTTGTAATCGGGCGAGTTTCCACTTTCAGATGCAACAGAAATTTTGCGGATTGGTCAATCCGTTCGCGAGATATGGCAGTTTGGAAGTAAGAAACGCTTGAGAAACTCAAAATTTTCGCAGTTCTGATGCTCGAAACGAATTACTAGGGCTGCCTAAGGGAAAAGTACGCATACCGTTGTAATCGGGCGAGTTTCTGCTTTCAGATGCATCAGAAATTTTGCGGATTGGTCAATCCGTTCGCGAGATGTGGCAGTTTGTAGGTAAGAAACGCTTGAGAAACTCAAAATTTTCGCAGTTCTGATGCTCGAAACGAATAACTAGAACGGCCTAGGGGAGAAGTACGCATACAGTTGTAATCGGGCGAGTTTCTACTTTCAGATGCAACAGAAATTTTGCGGATTGGTCAATCCGTTCGCGAGATATGGCAGTTTGGAGGTAAGGAACGCTTGAGAAACTCAAAATTTTCGCAGTTCTGATGCTCGACAAGCATAACTAGAACGGCCTAGGGGAAAAGTACGCATACAGTTGTAATCGGGCGAGTTTCCACTTTCAGATGCAACAGAAATTTTGCGGACTGGTCAATCCGTTCGCGAGATATGGCAGTTTGGAAGTAAGAAACGCTTGAGAAACTCAAAATTTTCGCAGTTCTGATGCTCGAAACGAATTACTAGGGCTGCCTAGGGGAAAAGTACGCATACCGTTGTAATCGGGCGAGTTTCTGCTTTCAGATGCATCAGAAATTTTGCGGATTGGTCAATCCGTTCGCGAGATGTGGCAGTTTGTAGGTAAGAAACGCTTGAGAAACTCAAAATTTTCGCAGTTCTGATGCTCGAAACGAATAACTAGAACGGCCTAGGGGAAAAGTACGCATACCGTTGTAATCGGGCGAGTTTCTACCTTCAGATGCAACAGAAATTTTGCGGATTGGTCAATCCGTTCGCGAGATATGGCAGTTTGGAAGTAAGAAACGCTTGAGATACTCAAAATTTTCGCAGTTCTGATGCTCGAAACGAATATCTCGAACGGCCTAGGCGAAAAGTACGCATACCGTTGTAATCGGGCGAGTTTCTACCTTCAGATGCAACAGAAATTTTGCGGATTGGTCAATCCGTTCGCGAGATATGGCAGTTTGGAAGTTAGAAACGCTTGAGAAACTCAAAATTTTCGCAGTTCTGATGCTCGAAACGAATAACTAGAACGGCCTAGGGGAAAAGTACGCTTACCGTGGTAATCGGGCGAGTTTCTACTTTCAGATGCAACAGAAATTTTGCGGATTGGTCAATCCGTTCGCGAGATATGGCAGTTTGGAGGTAAGCAACGCTTGAGAAACTCAAAATTTTCGCAGTTCTGTTGCTCGAAGCGAATAACTAGAACGGCCTAGGCGAAAAGTACGCACACAGTTGTAATCGGGCGAGTTTCTACTTTCAGATGCAACAGAAATTTTGCGGATTGGTCAATCCGTTCGCGAGATATGGCAGTTTGGAGGTAAAAACGCTTGAGAAACTCAAAATTTTCGCAGTTCTGATGCTCGAAGCGAATAACTAGAACGGCCTAGGGGAAAAGTACGCATAGTGTTGTAATCGGGCGAGTTTCTACTTTCAGATGCAACAGAAATTTTGCGGATTGGTCAATCCGTTCGCGAGATGTGGCAGTTTGTAGGTAAGAAACGCTTGAGAAACTCAAAATTTTCGCAGTTCTGATGCTCGAAACGAATAACTAGAACGGCCTAGGGGAAAAGTACGCATACCGTTGTAATCGGGCGAGTTTCTACCTTCAGATGCAACAGAAATTTTGCGGTTTGGTCAATCCGTTCGCGAGATATGGCAGTTTGGAAGTAAGAAACGCTTGAGATACTCAAAATTTTCGCAGTTCTGATGCACGAAACGAATAACTAGAACGGCCTAGGGGAAAAGTACGCATACCGTTGTAATCGGGCGAGTTTCTACTTTCAGGTGCAACAGAAATTTTGCGGATTGGTCAATCCGTTCGCGAGATATCGCAGTTTGGAGGTAAGAAACGCTTGAGAATCTCAAAATTTTCGCAGTTCTGATGCTCGAAACGAATAACTAGAACGGCCTAGGGGAAAAGTACGCATACTGTTGTAATCGGGCGAGATTCTACCTTCAGATGCAACAGAAATTTTGCGGATTGGTCAATCCGTTCGCGAGATATGGCAGTTTGGAAGTAAGAAACGCTTGAGAAACTCAAAATTTTCGCAGTTCTGATGCACGAAACGAATAACTAGAACGGCCTAGGGGAAAAGTACGCATACCGTTGTAATCGGGCGAGATTCTACCTTCAGATGCAACAGAAATTTTGCGGATTGGTCAATCCGTTCGCGAGATATGGCAGTTTGGAAGTAAAAAACGCTTGAGAAACTCAAAATTTTCGCAGTTCTGTTGCTCGAAACGAATCACTAGAACGGCCTAGGGGAAAAGTACGCATACAGTTGTAATCGGGCGAGTTTCTACTTTCAGATGCAACAGAAATTTTGCGGATTGGTCAATCCGTTCGCGAGATATGGCAGTTTGGAGGTAAGGAACGCTTGAGAAACTCAAAATTTTCGCAGTTCTGATGCTCGACAAGCATAACAAGAACGGCCTAGGGGAAAAGCACGCATACAGTTGTAATCGGGCGAGTTTCCACTTTCAGATGCAACAGAAATTTTGCGGATTGGTCAATCCGTTCGCGAGATATGGCAGTTTGGAAGTAAGAAACGCTTGAGAAACTCAAAATTTTCGCAGTTCTGATGCTCGAAACGAATTACTAGGGCTGCCTAAGGGAAAAGTACGCATACCGTTGTAATCGGGCGAGTTTCTGCTTTCAGATGCATCAGAAATTTTGCGGATTGGTCAATCCGTTCGCGAGATGTGGCAGTTTGTAGGTAAGAAACGCTTGAGAAACTCAAAATTTTCGCAGTTCTGATGCTCGAAACGAATAACTAGAACGGCCTAGGGGAGAAGTACGCATACAGTTGTAATCGGGCGAGTTTCTACTTTCAGATGCAACAGAAATTTTGCGGATTGGTCAATCCGTTCGCGAGATATGGCAGTTTGGAGGTAAGGAACGCTTGAGAAACTCAAAATTTTCGCAGTTCTGATGCTCGACAAGCATAACTAGAACGGCCTAGGGGAAAAGTACGCATACAGTTGTAATCGGGCGAGTTTCCACTTTCAGATGCAACAGAAATTTTGCGGACTGGTCAATCCGTTCGCGAGATATGGCAGTTTGGAAGTAAGAAACGCTTGAGAAACTCAAAATTTTCGCAGTTCTGATGCTCGAAACGAATTACTAGGGCTGCCTAGGGGAAAAGTACGCATACCGTTGTAATCGGGCGAGTTTCTGCTTTCAGATGCATCAGAAATTTTGCGGATTGGTCAATCCGTTCGCGAGATGTGGCAGTTTGTAGGTAAGAAACGCTTGAGAAACTCAAAATTTTCGCAGTTCTGATGCTCGAAACGAATAACTAGAACGGCCTAGGGGAAAAGTACGCATACCGTTGTAATCGGGCGAGTTTCTACCTTCAGATGCAACAGAAATTTTGCGGATTGGTCAATCCGTTCGCGAGATATGGCAGTTTGGAAGTAAGAAACGCTTGAGATACTCAAAATTTTCGCAGTTCTGATGCTCGAAACGAATATCTCGAACGGCCTAGGCGAAAAGTACGCATACCGTTGTAATCGGGCGAGTTTCTACCTTCAGATGCAACAGAAATTTTGCGGATTGGTCAATCCGTTCGCGAGATATGGCAGTTTGGAAGTTAGAAACGCTTGAGAAACTCAAAATTTTCGCAGTTCTGATGCTCGAAACGAATAACTAGAACGGCCTAGGGGAAAAGTACGCTTACCGTGGTAATCGGGCGAGTTTCTACTTTCAGATGCAACAGAAATTTTGCGGATTGGTCAATCCGTTCGCGAGATATGGCAGTTTGGAGGTAAGCAACGCTTGAGAAACTCAAAATTTTCGCAGTTCTGTTGCTCGAAGCGAATAACTAGAACGGCCTAGGCGAAAAGTACGCACACAGTTGTAATCGGGCGAGTTTCTACTTTCAGATGCAACAGAAATTTTGCGGATTGGTCAATCCGTTCGCGAGATATGGCAGTTTGGAGGTAAAAACGCTTGAGAAACTCAAAATTTTCGCAGTTCTGATGCTCGAAGCGAATAACTAGAACGGCCTAGGGGAAAAGTACGCATAGTGTTGTAATCGGGCGAGTTTCTACTTTCAGATGCAACAGAAATTTTGCGGATTGGTCAATCCGTTCGCGAGATGTGGCAGTTTGTAGGTAAGAAACGCTTGAGAAACTCAAAATTTTCGCAGTTCTGATGCTCGAAACGAATAACTAGAACGGCCTAGGGGAAAAGTACGCATACCGTTGTAATCGGGCGAGTTTCTACCTTCAGATGCAACAGAAATTTTGCGGTTTGGTCAATCCGTTCGCGAGATATGGCAGTTTGGAAGTAAGAAACGCTTGAGATACTCAAAATTTTCGCAGTTCTGATGCTCGAAACGAATAACTCGAACGGCCTAGGGGAAAAGTACGCATACCGTTGTAATCGGGCGAGTTTCTACTTTCAGATGCAACAGAAATTTTGCGGATTGGTCAACCCGTTCGCGAGATATCGCAGTTTGGAGGTAAGAAACGCTTGAGAAACTCAAAATTTTCGCAGTTCTGATGCTCGAAACGAATAACTAGAACGGCCTAGGGGAAAAGTACGCATACTGTTGTAATCGGGCGAGATTCTACCTTCAGATGCAACAGAAATTTTGCGGATTGGTCAATCCGTTCGCGAGATATGGCAGTTTGGAAGTAAGAAACGCTTGAGAAACTCAAAATTTTCGCAGTTCTGATGCACGAAACGAATAACTAGAACGGCCTAGGGGAAAAGTACGCATACCGTTGTATTCGGGCGAGATTCTACCTTCAGATGCAACAGAAATTTTGCGGATTGGTCAATCCGTTCGCGAGATATGGCAGTTTGGAAGTAAGAAACGCTTGAGAAACTCAAAATTTTCGCAGTTCTGTTGCTCGAAACGAATAACTAGAACGGCCTAGGGGAAAAGTACGCATACAGTTTTAATCGGGCGAGTTTCCACTTTCAGATGCAACAGAAATTTTGCGGATTGGTCAATCCGTTCGCGAGATATGGCAGTTTGGAAGTAAGAAACGCTAGAGAAACTCAAAATTTTCGCAGTTCTGATGCTCGACAAGCATAACAAGAACGGCCTAGGGGAAAAGCACGCATACAGTTGTAATCGGGCGAGTTTCCACTTTCAGATGCAACAGAAATTTTGCGGATTGGTCAATTCGTTCGCGAGATGTGGCAGTTTGTAGGTAAGAAACGCTTGAGAAACTCAAAATTTTCGCAGTTCTGATGCTCGAAACGAATAACTAGAACGGCCTAGGGGAAAAGTACGCATACAGTTGTAATCGGGCGAGTTTCTACTTTCAGATGCAACAGAAATTTTGCGGATTGGTCAATCCGTTCGCGAGATATGGCAGTTTGGAGGTAAGGAACGCTTGAGAAACTCAAAATTTTCGCAGTTCTGATGCTCGACAAGCATAACTAGAACGGCCTAGGGGAAAAGTACGCATACAGTTGTAATCGGGCGAGTTTCCACTTTCAGATGCAACAGAAATTTTGCGGACTGGTCAATCCGTTCGCGAGATATGGCAGTTTGGAAGTAAGAAACGCTTGAGAAACTCAAAATTTTCGCAGTTCTGATGCTCGAAACGAATTACTAGGGCTGCCTAGGGGAAAAGTACGCATACCGTTGTAATCGGGCGAGTTTCTGCTTTCAGATGCATCAGAAATTTTGCGGATTGGTCAATCCGTTCGCGAGATGTGGCAGTTTGTAGGTAAGAAACGCTTGAGAAACTCAAAATTTTCGCAGTTCTGATGCTCGAAACGAATAACTAGAACGGCCTAGGGGAAAAGTACGCATACCGTTGTAATCGGGCGAGTTTCTACCTTCAGATGCAACAGAAATTTTGCGGATTGGTCAATCCGTTCGCGAGATATGGCAGTTTGGAAGTAAGAAACGCTTGAGATACTCAAAATTTTCGCAGTTCTGATGCTCGAAACGAATATCTCGAACGGCCTAGGGGAAAAGTACGCATACCGTTGTAATCGGGCGAGTTTCTACCTTCAGATGCAACAGAAATTTTGCGGATTGGTCAATCCGTTCGCGAGATATGGCAGTTTGGAAGTAAGAAACGCTTGAGAAACTCAAAATTTTCGTAGTTCTGATGCTCGAAACGAATAACTAGAACGGCCTAGGGGAAAAGTACGCTTACCGTGGTAATCGGGCGAGTTTCTACTTTCAGATGCAACAGAAATTTTGCGGATTGGTCAATCCGTTCGCGAGATATGGCAGTTTGGAGGTAAGCAACGCTTGAGAAACTCAAAATTTTCGCAGTTCTGTTGCTCGAAGCGAATAACTAGAACGGCCTAGGCGAAAAGTACGCACACAGTTGTAATCGGGCGAGTTTCTACTTTCAGATGCAACAGAAATTTTGCGGATTGGTCAATCCGTTCGCGAGATATGGCAGTTTGGAGGTAAGAAACGCTTGAGAAACTCAACATTTTCGCAGTTCTGATGCTCGACAAGCATAACTAGAACGGCCTAGGGGAAAAGTACGCATACCGTTGTAATCGGGCGAGTTTCTACATTCAGATGCAACAGAAATTTTGCGGATTGGTCAATCCGTTCGCGAGATATGGCAGTTTGGAAGTAAGAAACGCTTGAGAAACTCAAAATTTTCGCAGTTCTGATGCTCGAAACCAATAACTAGAACGGCCTAGGGGAAAAGTACGCATACCGTTGTAATCGGGCGAGTTTCTACTTTCAGATGCAACAGAAATTTTGCGGATTGGTCAATCCGTTCGCGAGATGTGGCAGTTTGTAGGTAAGAAACGCTTGAGAAACTCAAAATTTTCGCAGTTCTGATGCTCGAAACGAATAACTAGAACGGCCTAGGGGAAAAGTACGCATACCGTTGTAATCGGGCGAGTTTCTACTTTCAGATGCAACAGAAATTTTGCGGATTGGTCAATCCGTTCGCGAGATATGGCAGTTTGGAGGTAAAAACGCTTGAGAAACTCAAAATTTTCGCAGTTCTGATGCTCGAAGCGAATAACTAGAACGGCCTAGGGGAAAAGTACGCATAGTGTTGTAATCGGGCGAGTTTCTACTTTCAGATGCAACAGAAATTTTGCGGATTGGTCAATCCGTTCGCGAGATGTGGCAGTTTGTAGGTAAGAAACGCTTGAGAAACTCAAAATTTTCGCAGTTCTGATGCTCGAAACGAATAACTAGAACGGCCTAGGGGAAAAGTACGCATACCGTTGTAATCGGGCGAGTTTCTACCTTCAGATGCAACAGAAATTTTGCGGTTTGGTCAATCCGTTCGCGAGATATGGCAGTTTGGAAGTAAGAAACGCTCGAGATACTCAAAATTTTCGCAGTTCTGATGCTCGAAACGAATAACTCGAACGGCCTAGGGGAAAAGTACGCATACCGTTGTAATCGGGCGAGTTTCTACTTTCAGATGCAACAGAAATTTTGCGGATTGGTCAACCCGTTCGCGAGATATCGCAGTTTGGAGGTAAGAAACGCTTGAGAAACTCAAAATTTTCGCAGTTCTGATGCTCGAAACGAATAACTAGAACGGCCTAGGGGAAAAGTACGCATACTGTTGTAATCGGGCGAGATTCTACCTTCAGATGCAACAGAAATTTTGCGGATTGGTCAATCCGTTCGCGAGATATGGCAGTTTGGAAGTAAGAAACGCTTGAGAAACTCAAAATTTTCGCAGTTCTGATGCACGAAACGAATAACTAGAACGGCCTAGGGGAAAAGTACGCATACCGTTGTAATCGGGCGAGATTCTACCTTCAGATGCAACAGAAATTTTGCGGATTGGTCAATCCGTTCGCGAGATATGGCAGTTTGGAAGTAAGAAACGCTTGAGAAACTCAAAATTTTCGCAGTTCTGTTGCTCGAAACGAATAACTAGAACGACCTAGGGGAAAAGTACGCATACAGTTTTAATCGGGCGAGTTTCCACTTTCAGATGCAACAGAAATTTTGCGGATTGGTTAATCCGTTCGCGAGATATGGCAGTTTGGAAGTAAGAAACGCTTGAGAAACTCAAAATTTTCGCAGTTCTGTTGCTCGAAACGAATAACTAGAACGGCCTAGGGGAAAAGTACGCATACAGTTGTAATCGGGCGAGTTTCTACTTTCAGATGCAACAGAAATTTTGCGGATTGGTCAATCCGTTCGCGAGATATGGCAGTTTGGAGGTAAGGAACGCTTGAGAAACTCAAAATTTTCGCAGTTCTGATGCTCGACAAGCATAACAAGAACGGCCTAGGGGAAAAGCACGCATACAGTTGTAATCGGGCGAGTTTCCACTTTCAGATGCAACAGAAATTTTGCGGATTGGTCAATCCGTTCGCGAGATATGGCAGTTTGGAAGTAAGAAACGCTTGAGAAACTCAAAATTTTCGCAGTTCTGATGCTCGAAACGAATTACTAGGGCTGCCTAGGGGAAAAGTACGCATACCGTTGTAATCGGGCGAGTTTCTGCTTTCAGATGCATCAGAAATTTTGCGGATTGGTCAATCCGTTCGCGAGATGTGGCAGTTTGTAGGTAAGAAACGCTTGAGAAACTCAAAATTTTCGCAGTTCTGGTGCTCGAAACGAATAACTAGAACGGCCTAGGGGAAAAGTACGCATACAGTTGTAATCGGGCGAGTTTCTACTTTCAGATGCAACAGAAATTTTGCGGATTGGTCAATCCGTTCGCGAGATATGGCAGTTTGGAGGTAAGGAACGCTTGAGAAACTCAAAATTTTCGCAGTTCTGATGCTCGACAAGCATAACTAGAACGGCCTAGGGGAAAAGTACGCATACAGTTGTAATCGGGCGAGTTTCCACTTTCAGATGCAACAGAAATTTTGCGGACTGGTCAATCCGTTCGCGAGATATGGCAGTTTGGAAGTAAGAAACGCTTGAGAAACTCAAAATTTTCGCAGTTCTGATGCTCGAAACGAATTACTAGGGCTGCCTAGGGGAAAAGTACGCATACCGTTGTAATCGGGCGAGTTTCTGCTTTCAGATGCATCAGAAATTTTGCGGATTGGTCAATCCGTTCGCGAGATGTGGCAGTTTGTAGGTAAGAAACGCTTGAGAAACTCAAAATTTTCGCAGTTCTGATGCTCGAAACGAATAACTAGAACGGCCTAGGGGAAAAGTACGCCTACCGTTGTAATCGGGCGAGTTTCTACCTTCAGATGCAACAGAAATTTTGCGGATTGGTCAATCCGTTTGCGAGATATGGCAGTTTGGAAGTAAGAAACGCTTGAGATACTCAAAATTTTCGCAATTCTGATGCTCGAAACGAATATCTCGAACGGCCTAGGGGAAAAGTACGCATACCGTTGTAATCGGGCGAGTTTCTACCTTCAGATGCAACAGAAATTTTGCGGATTGGTCAATCCGTTCGCGAGATATGGCAGTTTGGAAGTAAGAAACGCTTGAGAAACTCAAAATTTTCGCAGTTCTGATGCTCGAAACGAATAACTAGAACGGCCTAGGGAAAAGTACGCTTACCGTGGTAATCGGGCGAGTTTCTACTTTCAGATGCAACAGAAATTTTGCGGATTGGTCAATCCGTTCGCGAGATATGGCAGTTTGGAGGTAAGCAACGCTTGAGAAACTCAAAATTTTCGCAGTTCTGTTGCTCGAAGCGAATAACTAGAACGGCCTAGGCGAAAAGTACGCACACAGTTGTAATCGGGCGAGTTTCTACTTTCAGATGCAACAGAAATTTTGCGGATTGGTCAATCCGTTCGCGAGATATGGCAGTTTGGAGGTAAGAAACGCTTGAGAAACTCAACATTTTCGCAGTTCTGATGCTCGACAAGCATAACTAGAACGGCCTAGGGGAAAAGTACGCATACAGTTGTAATCGGGCGAGTTTCCACTTTCAGATGCAACAGAAATTTTGCGGATTGGTCAGTCCGTTCGCGAGATATGGCAGTTTGGAAGTAAGAAACGCTTGAGAAACTCAAAATTTTCGCAGTTCTGATGCTCGAAACGAATAACTAGAACGGCCTAGGGGAAAAGTACGCATACCGTTGTAATCGGGCGAGTTTCTACATTCAGATGCAACAGAAATTTTGCGGATTGGTCAATCCGTTCGCGAGATATGGCAGTTTGGAAGTAAGAAACGCTTGAGAAACTCAAAATTTTCGCAGTTCTGATGCTCTAAACCAATAACTAGAACGGCCTAGGGGAAAAGTACGCATACCGTTGTAATCGGGCGAGTTTCTACTTTCAGATGCAACAGAAATTTTGCGGATTGGTCAATCCGTTCGCGAGATGTGGCAGTTTGTAGGTAAGAAACGCTTGAGAAACTCAAAATTTTCGCAGTTCTGATGCTCGAAACGAATAACTAGAACGGCCTAGGGGAAAAGTACGCATACCGTTGTAATCGGGCGAGTTTCTACTTTCAGATGCAACAGAAATTTTGCGGATTGGTCAATCCGTTCGCGAGATATGGCAGTTTGGAGGTAAAAACGCTTGAGAAACTCAAAATTTTCGCAGTTCTGATGCTCGAAGCGAATAACTAGAACGGCCTAGGGGAAAAGTACGCATAGTGTTGTAATCGGGCGAGTCTCTACTTTCAGATGCAACAGAAATTTTGCGGATTGGTCAATCCGTTCGCGAGATGTGGCAGTTTGTAGGTAAGAAACGCTTGAGAAACTCAAAATTTTCGCAGTTCTGATGCTCGAAACGAATAACTAGAACGGCCTAGGGGAAAAGTACGCATACCGTTGTAATCGGGCGAGTTTCTACCTTCAGATGCAACAGAAATTTTGCGGTTTGGTCAATCCGTTCGCGAGATATGGCAGTTTGGAAGTAAGAAACGCTCGAGATACTCAAAATTTTCGCAGTTCTGATGCTCGAAACGAATAACTCGAACGGCCTAGGGGAAAAGTACGCATACCGTTGTAATCGGGCGAGTTTCTACTTTCAGATGCAACAGAAATTTTGCGGATTGGTCAACCCGTTCGCGAGATATCGCAGTTTGGAGGTAAGAAACGCTTGAGAAACTCAAAATTTTCGCAGTTCTGATGCTCGAAACGAATAACTAGAACGGCCTAGGGGAAAAGTACGCATACTGTTGTAATCGGGCGAGATTCTACCTTCAGATGCAACAGAAATTTTGCGGATTGGTCAATCCGTTCGCGAGATATGGCAGTTTGGAAGTAAGAAACGCTTGAGAAACTCAAAATTTTCGCAGTTCTGATGCACGAAACGAATAACTAGAACGGCCTAGGGGAAAAGTACGCATACCGTTGTAATCGGGCGAGATTCTACCTTCAGATGCAACAGAAATTTTGCGGATTGGTCAATCCGTTCGCGAGATATGGCAGTTTGGAAGTAAGAAACGCTTGAGAAACTCAAAATTTTCGCAGTTCTGTTGCTCGAAACGAATAACTAGAACGGCCTAGGGGAAAAGTACGCATACAGTTTTAATCGGGCGAGTTTCCACTTTCAGATGCAACAGAAATTTTGCGGATTGGTTAATCCGTTCGCGAGATATGGCAGTTTGGAAGTAAGAAACGCTTGAGAAACTCAAAATTTTCGCAGTTCTGTTGCTCGAAACGAATAACTAGAACGGCCTAGGGGAAAAGTACGCATACAGTTGTAATCGGGCGAGTTTCTACTTTCAGATGCAACAGAAATTTTGCGGATTGGTCAATCCGTTCGCGAGATATGGCAGTTTGGAGGTAAGGAACGCTTGAGAAACTCAAAATTTTCGCAGTTCTGATGCTCGACAAGCATAACAAGAACGGCCTAGGGGAAAAGCACGCATACAGTTGTAATCGGGCGAGTTTCCACTTTCAGATGCAACAGAAATTTTGCGGATTGGTCAATCCGTTCGCGAGATATGGCAGTTTGGAAGTAAGAAACGCTTGAGAAACTCAAAATTTTCGCAGTTCTGATGCTCGAAACGAATTACTAGGGCTGCCTAGGGGAAAAGTACGCATACCGTTGTAATCGGGCGAGTTTCTGCTTTCAGATGCATCAGAAATTTTGCGGATTGGTCAATCCGTTCGCGAGATGTGGCAGTTTGTAGGTAAGAAACGCTTGAGAAACTCAAAATTTTCGCAGTTCTGGTGCTCGAAACGAATAACTAGAACGGCCTAGGGGAAAAGTACGCATACAGTTGTAATCGGGCGAGTTTCCACTTTCAGATGCAACAGAAATTTTGCGGACTGGTCAATCCGTTCGCGAGATATGGCAGTTTGGAAGTAAGAAACGCTTGAGAAACTCAAAATTTTCGCAGTTCTGATGCTCGAAACGAATTACTAGGGCTGCCTAGGGGAAAAGTACGCATACCGTTGTAATCGGGCGAGTTTCTGCTTTCAGATGCATCAGAAATTTTGCGGATTGGTCAATCCGTTCGCGAGATGTGGCAGTTTGTAGGTAAGAAACGCTTGAGAAACTCAAAATTTTCGCAGTTCTGATGCTCGAAACGAATAACTAGAACGGCCTAGGGGAAAAGTACGCATACCGTTGTAATCGGGCGAGTTTCTACCTTCAGATGCAACAGAAATTTTGCGGATTGGTCAATCCGTTCGCGAGATATGGCAGTTTGGAAGTAAGAAACGCTTGAGATACTCAAAATTTTCGCAGTTCTGATGCTCGAAACGAATATCTCGAACGGCCTAGGGGAAAAGTACGCATACCGTTGTAATCGGGCGAGTTTCTACCTTCAGATGCAACAGAAATTTTGCGGATTGGTCAATCCGTTCGCGAGATATGGCAGTTTGGAAGTAAGAAACGCTTGAGAAACTCAAAATTTTCGTAGTTCTGATGCTCGAAACGAATAACTAGAACGGCCTAGGGGAAAAGTACGCTTACCGTGGTAATCGGGCGAGTTTCTACTTTCAGATGCAACAGAAATTTTGCGGATTGGTCAATCCGTTCGCGAGATATGGCAGTTTGGAGGTAAGCAACGCTTGAGAAACTCAAAATTTTCGCAGTTCTGTTGCTCGAAGCGAATAACTAGAACGGCCTAGGCGAAAAGTACGCACACAGTTGTAATCGGGCGAGTTTCTACTTTCAGATGCAACAGAAATTTTGCGGATTGGTCAATCCGTTCGCGAGATATGGCAGTTTGGAGGTAAGAAACGCTTGAGAAACTCAACATTTTCGCAGTTCTGATGCTCGACAAGCATAACTAGAACGGCCTAGGGGAAAAGTACGCATACAGTTGTAATCGGGCGAGTTTCCACTTTCAGATGCAACAGAAATTTTGCGGATTGGTCAGTCCGTTCGCGAGATATGGCAGTTTGGAAGTAAGAAACGCTTGAGAAACTCAAAATTTTCGCAGTTCTGATGCTCGAAACGAATAACTAGAACGGCCTAGGGGAAAAGTACGCATACCGTTGTAATCGGGCGAGTTTCTACTTTCAGATGCAACAGAAATTTTGCGGATTGGTCAATCCGTTCGCGAGATATGGCAGTTTGGAGGTAAAAACGCTTGAGAAACTCAAAATTTTCGCAGTTCTGATGCTCGAAGCGAATAACTAGAACGGCCTAGGGGAAAAGTACGCATAGTGTTGTAATCGGGCGAGTTTCTACTTTCAGATGCAACAGAAATTTTGCGGATTGGTCAATCCGTTCGCGAGATGTGGCAGTTTGTAGGTAAGAAACGCTTGAGAAACTCAAAATTTTCGCAGTTCTGATGCTCGAAACGAATAACTAGAACGGCCTAGGGGAAAAGTACGCATACCGTTGTAATCGGGCGAGTTTCTACCTTCAGATGCAACAGAAATTTTGCGGATTGGTCAATCCGTTCGCGAGATATGGCAGTTTGGAAGTAAGAAACGCTTGAGAAACTCATAATTTTCGTAGTTCTGATGCTCGAAACGAATAACTAGAACGGCCTAGGGGAAAAGTACGCTTACCGTGGTAATCGGGCGAGTTTCTACTTTCAGATGCAACAGAAATTTTGCGGATTGGTCAAGCCGTTCGCGAGATATGGCAGTTTGGAGGTAAGCAACGCTTGAGAAACTCAAAATTTTCGCAGTTCTGTTGCTCGAAGCGAATAACTAGAACGGCCTAGGCGAAAAGTACGCACACAGTTGTAATCGGGCGAGTTTCTACTTTCAGATGCAACAGAAATTTTGCGGATTGGTCAATCCGTTCGCGAGATATGGCAGTTTGGAGGTAAGAAACGCTTGAGAAACTCAACATTTTCGCAGTTCTGATGCTCGACAAGCATAACTAGAACGGCCTAGGGGAAAAGTACGCATACAGTTGTAATCGGGCGAGTTTCCACTTTCAGATGCAACAGAAATTTTGCGGATTGGTCAGTCCGTTCGCGAGATATGGCAGTTTGGAAGTAAGAAACGCTTGAGAAACTCAAAATTTTCGCAGTTCTGATGCTCGAAACGAATAACTAGAACGGCCTAGGGGAAAAGTACGCATACCGTTGTAATCGGGCGAGTTTCTACATTCAGATGCAACAGAAATTTTGCAGATTGGTCAATCCGTTCGCGAGATATGGCAGTTTGGAAGTAAGAAACGCTTGAGAAACTCAAAATTTTCGCAGTTCTGATGCTCGAAACCAATAACTAGAACGGCCTAGGGGAAAAGTACGCATACCGTTGTAATCGGGCGAGTTTCTACTTTCAGATGCAACAGAAATTTTGCGGATTGGTCAATCCGTTCGCGAGATGTGGCAGTTTGTAGGTAAGAAACGCTTGAGAAACTCAAAATTTTCGCAGTTCTGATGCTCGAAACGAATAACTAGAACGGCCTAGGGGAAAAGTACGCATACCGTTGTAATCGGGCGAGTTTCTACTTTCAGATGCAACAGAAATTTTGCGGATTGGTCAATCCGTTCGCGAGATATGGCAGTTTGGAGGTAAAAACGCTTGAGAAACTCAAAATTTTCGCAGTTCTGATGCTCGAAGCGAATAACTAGAACGGCCTAGGGGAAAAGTACGCATAGTGTTGTAATCGGGCGAGTTTCTACTTTCAGATGCAACAGAAATTTTGCGGATTGGTCAATCCGTTCGCGAGATGTGGCAGTTTGTAGGTAAGAAACGCTTGAGAAACTCAAAATTTTCGCAGTTCTGATGCTCGAAACGAATAACTAGAACGGCCTAGGGGAAAAGTACGCATACCGTTGTAATCGGGCGAGTTTCTACCTTCAGATGCAACAGAAATTTTGCGGTTTGGTCAATCCGTTCGCGAGATATGGCAGTTTGGAAGTAAGAAACGCTCGAGATACTCAAAATTTTCGCAGTTCTGATGCTCGAAACGAATAACTCGAACGGCCTAGGGGAAAAGTACGCATACCGTTGTAATCGGGCGAGTTTCTACTTTCAGATGCAACAGAAATTTTGCGGATTGGTCAACCCGTTCGCGAGATATCGCAGTTTGGAGGTAAGAAACGCTTGAGAAACTCAAAATTTTCGCAGTTCTGATGCTCGAAACGAATTACTAGGGCTGCCTAGGGGAAAAGTACGCATACCGTTGTAATCGGGCGAGTTTCTGCTTTCAGATGCATCAGAAATTTTGCGGATTGGTCAATCCGTTCGCGAGATGTGGCAGTTTGTAGGTAAGAAACGCTTGAGAAACTCAAAATTTTCGCAGTTCTGGTGCTCGAAACGAATAACTAGAACGGCCTAGGGGAAAAGTACGCATACAGTTGTAATCGGGCGAGTTTCTACTTTCAGATGCAACAGAAATTTTGCGGATTGGTCAATCCGTTCGCGAGATATGGCAGTTTGGAGGTAAGGAACGCTTGAGAAACTCAAAATTTTCGCAGTTCTGATGCTCGACAAGCATAACTAGAACGGCCTAGGGGAAAAGTACGCATACAGTTGTAATCGGGCGAGTTTCCACTTTCAGATGCAACAGAAATTTTGCGGACTGGTCAATCCGTTCGCGAGATATGGCAGTTTGGAAGTAAGAAACGCTTGAGAAACTCAAAATTTTCGCAGTTCTGATGCTCGAAACGAATTACTAGGGCTGCCTAGGGGAAAAGTACGCATACCGTTGTAATCGGGCGAGTTTCTGCTTTCAGATGCATCAGAAATTTTGCGGATTGGTCAATCCGTTCGCGAGATGTGGCAGTTTGTAGGTAAGAAACGCTTGAGAAACTCAAAATTTTCGCAGTTCTGATGCTCGAAACGAATAACTAGAACGGCCTAGGGGAAAAGTACGCCTACCGTTGTAATCGGGCGAGTTTCTACCTTCAGATGCAACAGAAATTTTGCGGATTGGTCAATCCGTTCGCGAGATATGGCAGTTTGGAAGTAAGAAACGCTTGAGATACTCAAAATTTTCGCAATTCTGATGCTCGAAACGAATATCTCGAACGGCCTAGTGGAAAAGTACGCATACCGTTGTAATCGGGCGAGTTTTTACCTTCAGATGCAACAGAAATTTTGCGGATTGGTCAATCCGTTCGCGAGATATGGCAGTTTGGAAGTAAGAAACGCTTGAGAAACTCAAAATTTTCGCAGTTCTGATGCTCGAAACGAATAACTAGAACGGCCTAGGGAAAAGTACGCTTACCGTGGTAATCGGGCGAGTTTCTACTTTCAGATGCAACAGAAATTTTGCGGATTGGTCAATCCGTTCGCGAGATATGGCAGTTTGGAGGTAAGCAACGCTTGAGAAACTCAAAATTTTCGCAGTTCTGTTGCTCGAAGCGAATAACTAGAACGGCCTAGGCGAAAAGTACGCACACAGTTGTAATCGGGCGAGTTTCTACTTTCAGATGCAACAGAAATTTTGCGGATTGGTCAATCCGTTCGCGAGATATGGCAGTATGGAGGTAAGAAACGCTTGAGATACTCAAAATTTTCGCAGTTCTGATGCTCGAAACGAATAACTAGAACGGCCTAGGGGAAAAGTACGCATACCGTTGTAATCGGGCGAGTTTCTACCTTCAGATGCAACAGAAATTTTGCGGATTGGTCAATCTGTTCGCGAGATATGGCAGTTTGGAAGTAAGAAACGCTTGAGAAACTCAAAATTTTCGCAGTTGTGATGCTTGAAACGAATAACTAGAACGGCCTAGGGGAAAAGTACGCATACAGTTGTAATCGGGCGAGTTTCCACTTTCAGATGCAACAGAAATTTTGCGGACTGGTCAATCCGTTCGCGAGATATGGCAGTTTGGAGGTAAGGAACGCTTGAGAAACTCAAAATTTTCGCAGTTCTGATGCTCGACAAGCATAACAAGAACGGCCTAGGGGAAAAGCACGCATACAGTTGTAATCGGGCGAGTTTCCACTTTCAGATGCAACAGAAATTTTGCGGATTGGTCAATCCGTTCGCGAGATATGGCAGTTTGGAAGTAAGAAACGCTTGAGAAACTCAAAATTTTCGCAGTTCTGATGCTCGAAACGAATTACTAGGGCTGCCTAGGGGAAAAGTACGCATACCGTTGTAATCGGGCGAGTTTCTGCTTTCAGATGCATCAGAAATTTTGCGGATTGGTCAATCCGTTCGCGAGATGTGGCAGTTTGTAGGTAAGAAACGCTTGAGAAACTCAAAATTTTCGCAGTTCTGATGCTCGAAACGAATAACTAGAACGGCCTAGGGGAAAAGTACGCATACAGTTGTAATCGGGCGAGTTTCTACTTTCAGATGCAACAGAAATTTTGCGGATTGGTCAATCCGTTCGCGAGATATGGCAGTTTGGAGGTAAGGAACGCTTGAGAAACTCAAAATTTTCGCAGTTCTGATGCTCGAAACGAATAACTAGAACGGCCTAGGGGAAAAGTACGCATACAGTTGTAATCGGGCGAGTTTCTACTTTCAGATGCAACAGAAATTTTGCGGATTGGGCAATCCGTTCGCGAGATATGGCAGTTTGGAGGTAAGGAACGCTTGAGAAACTCAAAATTTTCGCAGTTCTGATGCTCGACAAGCAAAACTAGAACGGCCTAGGGGAAAAGTACGCATACAGTTGTAATCGGGCGAGTTTCTACTTTCAGATGCAACAGACATTTTGCGGATTGGTCAATCCGTTCGCGAGATATGGCAGTTTGGAGGTAAGGAACGCTTGAGAAACTCAAAATTTTCGCAGTTCTGATGCTCGACAAGCATAACTAGAACGGCCTAGGGGAAAAGTACGCATACAGTTGTAATCGGGCGAGTTTCCACTTTCAGATGCAACAGAAATTTTGCGGACTGGTCAATCCGTTCGCGAGATATGGCAGTTTGGAAGTAAGAAACGCTTGAGAAACTCAAAATTTTCGCAGTTCTGATGCTCGAAACGAATTACTAGGGCTGCCTAGGGGAAAAGTACGCATACCGTTGTAATCGGGCGAGTTTCTGCTTTCAGATGCATCAGAAATTTTGCGGATTGGTCAATCCGTTCGCGAGATGTGGCAGTTTGTAGGTAAGAAACGCTTGAGAAACTCAAAATTTTCGCAGTTCTGATGCTCGAAACGAATAACTAGAACGGCCTAGGGGAAAAGTACGCCTACCGTTGTAATCGGGCGAGTTTCTACCTTCAGATGCAACAGAAATTTTGCGGATTGGTCAATCCGTTCGCGAGATATGGCAGTTTGGAAGTAAGAAACGCTTGAGATACTCAAAATTTTCGCAATTCTGATGCTCGAAACGAATATCTCGAACGGCCTAGGGGAAAAGTACGCATACCGTTGTAATCGGGCGAGTTTCTACCTTCAGATGCAACAGAAATTTTGCGGATTGGTCAATCCGTTCGCGAGATATGGCAGTTTGGAAGTAAGAAACGCTTGAGAAACTCAAAATTTTCGCAGTTCTGATGCTCGAAACAAATAACTAGAACGGCCTAGGGGAAAAGTACGCTTACCGTGGTAATCGGGCGAGTTTCTACTTTCAGATGCAACAGAAATTTTGCGGATTGGTCAATCCGTTCGCGAGATATGGCAGTTTGGAGGTAAGCAACGCTTGAGAAACTCAAAATTTTCGCAGTTCTGTTGCTCGAAGCGAATAACTAGAACGGCCTAGGCGAAAAGTACGCACACAGTTGTAATCGGGCGAGTTTCTACTTTCAGATGCAACAGAAATTTTGCGGATTGGTCAATCCGTTCGCGAGATGTGGCAGTTTGGAGGTAAGAAACGCTTGAGATACTCAAAATTTTCGCAGTTCTGATGCTCGAAACGAATAACTAGAACGGCCTAGGGGAAAAGTACGCATACCGTTGTAATCGGGCGAGTTTCTACCTTCAGATGCAACAGAAATTTTGCGGATTGGTCAATCTGTTCGCGAGATATGGCAGTTTGGAAGTAAGAAACGCTTGAGAAACTCAAAATTTTCGCAGTTGTGATGCTTGAAACGAATAACTAGAACGGCCTAGGGGAAAAGTACGCATACCGTTGTAATCGGGCGAGTTTCTACTTTCAGATGCAACAGAAATTTTGCGGATTGGTCAATCCGTTCGCGAGATATGGCAGTTTGGAGGTAAGAAACGCTTGAGAAACTCAAAATTTTCGCAGTTCTGATGCTCGAAGCGAATAACTAGAACGGCCTAGGCGAAAAGTACGTATACCGTTGTAATCGGGCGAGTTTCTACTTTCAGATGCAACCGAAATTTTGCGGATTGGTCAATCCGTTCGCGAGATATGGCAGTTTGGAGGTAAGCAACGCTTGAGAAACTCAAAATATTCGCAGTTCTGTTGCTCGAAACGAATAACTACAACTGCCTAGGGGAAAAGTACGCATACAGTTGTAATCGGGCGAGTTTCTACTTTCAGATGCAACAGAAATTTTGCGGATTGATCAATCCGTTCGCGAGATATGGCAGTTTGGAGGTAAGAAACGCTTGATGAACTCAAAATTTTCGCAGTTCTGATGCTCGACAGGCACAACTAGAACGGCCTAGGGGAAAAGAACGCATACCGTTGTAATCGGGCTAGTTTCTACTTTCAGATGCAACAGAAATTTTGCGGATTGGTCAATTCGTTCGCGAGATATGGCAGTTTGGAGGTAAAAAACGCTTGAGAAACTAAGAATTTTCGCAGTTCTGATGCTCGAAACGAATAACTATAACGGACTAGGGGAAAAGTACGCATACAGTTGTAATCGGGCGGGTTTCTACTCTCAGATGCAACAGAAATTTTGCGGATTGGTCAATCCGTTCGCGAGATATGGCAGTTTGGAGGTAAGAAACGCTTGAGAAACTCAAAATTTTCGCAGTTCTGATGCTCGAAACGAATAACTAGAACGGCCTAGGGGAAAAGTACGCATACCGTTGTAATCGGGGGAGATTCTACATTCAGATGCAACAGAAATTTTGTGCATTGGTCAATCCGTTCGCGAGATATGGCAGTTTGGAAGTAAGAAACGCTTGAGAAACTCAAAATTTTCGCAGTTCTGATGCACGAAACGAATAACTAGAACGGCCTAGGGGAAATGTACGCATACCGTTGTAATCGGGCGAGATTCTACCTTCAGATGCAACAGAAATTTTGCGGATTGGTCAATCCGTTCGCGAGATATGGCAGTTTGGAAGTAAGAAACGCTTGAGAAACTCAAAATTTTTGCAGTTCTGTTGCACGAAACGAATAACTAGAACCGCCTAGGGCAAAAGTACGCATACCGTTGTAATCGGGCGAGTTTCCACTTTCAGATGCAACAGAAATTTTGCGGATTGGTCAATCCGTTCGCGAGATATGGCAGTTTGGAGGTAAGAAACGCTTGATGAACTCAAAATTATCGCAGTTCTGATGCTCGACAGGCACAACTAGAACGGCCTAGGGGAAAAGTACGTATACCGTTGTAATCGGGCGAGTTTCTACTTTCAGATGCAACAGAAATTTTGCGGATTGGTCAATCCGTTCGCGAGATATGGCAGTTTGGAAGTAAGAAACGCTTGAGAAACTCAAAATTTTCGCAGTTCTGATGCTCGAAACGAATTACTAGGGCGGCCTAGGGGAAAAGTACGAATACCATTGTAATCGGGCGAGTTTCTACTTTCAGATGCAACAGAAATTTTGCGGATTGGTCAATCCGTTCGCGAGATATGGCAGTTTGGAAGTAAGAAACGCTTGAGAAACTCAAAATTTTCGCAGTTCTGATGCACGAAACGAATAACTAGAACGGCCTAGGGGAAAAGTACGCATACCGTTGTAATCGGGCGAGTTTCTACTTTCAGATGCAACAGAAATTTTGCGGATTGGTCAATCCGTTCGCGAGATATGGCAGTTTGGAGGTAAGAAACGCTTGAGATACTCAAAATTTTCGCAGTTCTGATGCTCGAAACGAATAACTAGAACGGCCTAGGAGAAAAGTACGCATACCGTTGTAATCGGGCGAGTTTCTACCTTCAGATGCAACAGAAATTTTGCGGATTGGTCAATCTGTTCGCGAGATATGGCAGTTTGGAAGTAAGAAACGCTTGAGAAACTCAAAATTTTCGCAGTTGTGATGCTTGAAACGAATAACTAGAACGGCCTAGGGGAAAAGTACGCATACCGTTGTAATCGGGCGAGTTTCTACTTTCAAATGCAACAGAAATTTTGCGGATTGGTCAATACGTTCGCGAGATATGACAGTTTGGAGGTAAGAAACGCTTGAGAAACTCAAAATTTTCGCAGTTCTGATGCTCGAAGCGAATAACTAGAACGGCCTAGGCGAAAAGTACGTATACCGTTGTAATCGGGCGAGTTTCTACTTTCAGATGCAACAGAAATTTTGCGGATTGGTCAATCCGGTCGCGAGATATGGCAGTTTGGAGGTAAGCAACGCTTGAGAAACTCAAAATTTTCGCAGTTCTGTTGCTCGAAACGAATAACTAGAACGGCCTAGGGAAAAGTACGCATACAGTTGTAATCGGGCGAGTTTCTACTTTCACATGCAACAGAAAATTTTGCGGATTGGTCAATCCGTTCGCGAGATATGGCAGTTTGGAGGTAAGAAACGCTTGATGAACTCAAAATTATCGCAGTTCTGATGCTCGACAGGCACAACTAGAACGGCCTAGGGGAAAAGTACGTATACCGTTGTAATCGGGCGAGTTTCTACTTTCAGATGCAACAGAAATTTTGCGGATTGGTCAATTCGTTCGCGAGATATGGCAGTTTGGAGGTAAGAAACGCTTGAGAAACTAAGAATTTTCGCAGTTCTGATGCTCGAAACGAATAACTAGAACGGCCTAGGGGAAAAGTACGCATACCGTTGTAATCGGGCGAGATTCTACCTTCAGATGCAACAGAAATTTTGCGGATTGGTCAATCCGTTCGCGAGATATGGCAGTTTGGAAGTAAGAAACGCTTGAGAAACTCAAAATTTTCGCAGTTCTGATGCTCGAAACGAATAACTAGAACGGCCTAGGGGAAAAGTACGCATACCGTTGTAATCGGGCGAGATTCTACCTTCAGATGCAACAGAAATTTTGCGGATTGGTCAATCCGTTCGCGAGATATGGCAGTTTGGAAGTAAGAAACGCTTGAAAAACTCAAAATTTTCGCAGTTCTGATTCACGAAACGAATAACTAGAACGGCCTAGGGGAAAAGTACGCATACCGTTGTAATCGGGCGAGATTCTACCTTCAGATGCAACAGAAATTTTGCGGATTGGTCAATCCGTTCGCGAGATATGGCAGTTTGGAAGTAAGAAACGCTTGAGAAACTCAAAATTTTCGCAGTTCTGTTGCTCGAAACGAATAACTAGAACGGTCTAGGGGAAAAGTACGCATACAGTTTTAATCGGGCGAGTTTCCACTTTCAGATGCAACAGAAATTTTGCGGATTGGTCAATCCGTTCGCGAGATATGGCAGTTTGGAAGTAAGAAACGCTTGAGAAACTCAAAATTTTCGCAGTTCTGTTGCTCGAAACGAATAACTAGAACGGCCTAGGGGAAAAGTACGCATACAGTTGTAATCGGGCGAGTTTCTACTTTCAGATGCAACAGAAATTTTGCGGATTGGTCAATCCGTTCACGAGATATGGCAGTTTGGAGGTAAGGAACGCTTGAGAAACTCAAAATTTTCGCAGTTCTGATGCTCGACAAGCATAACAAGAACGGCCTAGGGGAAAAGCACGCATACAGTTGTAATCGGGCGAGTTTCCACTTTCAGATGCAACAGAAATTTTGCGGATTGGTCAATCCGTTCGCGAGATATGGCAGTTTGGAAGTAAGAAACGCTTGAGAAACTCAAAATTTTCGCAGTTCTGTTGCTCGAAACGAATAACTAGAACGGCCTAGGGGAAAAGTACGCATACAGTTGTAATCGGGCGAGTTTCTACTTTCAGATGCAACAGAAATTTTGCGGATTGGTCAATCCGTTCACGAGATATGGCAGTTTGGAGGTAAGGAACGCTTGAGAAACTCAAAATTTTCGCAGTTCTGATGCTCGACAAGCATAACAAGAACGGCCTAGGGGAAAAGCACGCATACAGTTGTAATCGGGCGAGTTTCCACTTTCAGATGCAACAGAAATTTTGCGGATTGGTCAATCCGTTCGCGAGATATGGCAGTTTGGAAGTAAGAAACGCTTGAGAAACTCAAAATTTTCGCAGTTCTGATGCTCGAAACGAATTACTAGGGCTGCCTAGGGGAAAAGTACGCATACCGTTGTAATCGGGCGAGATTCTACCTTCAGATGCAACAGAAATTTTGCGGATTGGTCAATCCGTTCGCGCGATATGGCAGTTTGGAAATAAGAAACGCTTGAGAAACTCAAAATTTTCGCAGTTCTGATGCTCGAAACGAATAACTAGAACGGCCTAGGGGAAAAGTACGCATACCGTTGTAATCGGGCGAGATTCTACCTTCAGATGCAACAGAAATTTTGCGGATTGGTCAATCCGTTCGCGAGATATGGCAGTTTGGAAGTAAGAAACGCTTGAAAAACTCAAAATTTTCGCAGTTCTGATGCACGAAACGAATAACTAGAACGGCCTAGGGGAAAAGTACGCATACCGTTGTAATCGGGCGAGATTCTACCTTCAGATGCAACAGAAATTTTGCGGATTGGTCAATCCGTTCGCGAGATATGGCAGTTTGGAAGTAAGAAACGCTTGAGAAACTCAAAATTTTCGCAGTTCTGTTGCTCGAAACGAATAACTAGAACGGTCTAGGGGAAAAGTACGCATACAGTTTTAATCGGGCGAGTTTCCACTTTCAGATGCAACAGAAATTTTGCGGATTGGTCAATCCGTTCGCGAGATATGGCAGTTTGGAAGTAAGAAACGCTTGAGAAACTCAAAATTTTCGCAGTTCTGTTGCTCGAAACGAATAACTAGAACGGCCTAGGGGAAAAGTACGCATACAGTTGTAATCGGGCGAGTTTCTACTTTCAGATGCAACAGAAATTTTGCGGATTGGTCAATCCGTTCGCGAGATATGGCAGTTTGGAGGTAAGGAACGCTTGAGAAACTCAAAATTTTCGCAGTTCTGATGCTCGACAAGCATAACAAGAACGGCCTAGGGGAAAAGCACGCATACAGTTGTAATCGGGCGAGTTTCCACTTTCAGATGCAACAGAAATTTTGCGGATTGGTCAATCCGTTCGCGAGATATGGCAGTTTGGAAGTAAGAAACGCTTGAGAAACTCAAAATTTTTGCAGTTCTGATGCTCGAAACGAATTACTAGGGCTGCCTAGGGGAAAAGTGCGCATACCGTTGTAATCGGGCGAGTTTCTGCTTTCAGATGCATCAGAAATTTTGCGGATTGGTCAATCCGTTCGCGAGATGTGGCAGTTTGTAGGTAAGAAACGCTTGAGAAACTCAAAATTTTCGCAGTTCTGATGCTCGAAACGAATAACTAGAACGGCCTAGGGGAAAAGTACGCATACAGTTGTAATCGGGCGAGTCTCTACTTTCAGATGCAACAGAAATTTTGCGGATTGGTCAATCCGTTCGCGAGATATGGCAGTTTGGAGGTAAGGAACGCTTGAGAAACTCAAAATTTTCGCAGTTCTGATGCTCGACAAGCATAACTAGAACGGCCTAGGGGAAAAGTACGCATACAGTTGTAATCGGGCGAGTTTCCACTTTCAGATGCAACAGAAATTTTGCGGACTGGTCAATCCGTTCGCGAGATATGGCAGTTTGGAAGTAAGAAACGCTTGAGAAACTCAAAATTTTCGCAGTTCTGATGCTCGAAACGAATTACTAGGGCTGCCTAGGGGAAAAGTACGCATACCGTTGTAATCGGGCGAGTTTCTACCTTCAGATGCAACAGAAATTTTGCGGATTGGTCAATCCGTTCGCGAGATATGGCAGTTTGGAAGTAAGAAACGCTTGAGAAACTCAAAATTTTCGCAGTTCTGATGCTCGAAACGAATAACTAGAACGGCCTAGGGGAAAAGTACGCATGCCGTTGTAAACGGGCGAGTTTCTACCTTCAGATGCAACAGAAATTTTGCGGATTGGTCAATCCGTTCGCGAGATATGGCAGTTTGGAAGTAAGAAACGCTTGAGATACTCAAAATTTTCGCAGTTCTGATGCTCGAAACGAATATCTCGAACGGCCTAGGGGAAAAGTACGCATACCGTTGTAATCGGGCGAGTTTCTACCTTCAGATGCAACAGAAATTTTGCGGATTGGTCAATCCGTTCGCGAGATATGGCAGTTTGGAAGTAAGAAACGCTTGAGAAACTCAAAATTTTCGCAGTTCTGATGCTCGAAACGAATAACTAGAACGGCCTAGGGGAAAAGTACGCTTACCGTGGTAATCGGGCGAGTTTCTACTTTCAGATGCAACAGGAATTTTGCGGATTGGTCAATCCGTTCGCGAGATATGGCAGTTTGGAGGTAAGCAACGCTTGAGAAACTCAAAATTTTCGCAGTTCTGTTGCTCGAAGCGAATAACTAGAACGGCCTAGGCGAAAAGTACGCACACAGTTGTAATCGGGCGAGTTTCTACTTTCAGATGCAACAGAAATTTTGCGGATTGGTCAATCCGTTCGCGAGATATGGCAGTTTGGAGGTAAGAAACGCTTGAGAAACTCAAAATTTTCGCAGTTCTGATGCTCGAAGCGAATAACTAGAACGGCCTAGGGGAAAAGTACGCATAGTGTTGTAATCGGGCGAGTTTCTACTTTCAGATGCAACAGAAATTTTGCGGATTGGTCAATCCGTTCGCGAGATGTGGCAGTTTGTAGGTAAGAAACGCTTGAGAAACTCAAAATTTTCGCAGTTCTGATGCTCGAAACGAATAACTAGAACGGCCTAGGGGAAAAGTACGCATACCGTTGTAATCGGGCGAGTTTCTACCTTCAGATGCAACAGAAATTTTGCGGTTTGGTCAATCCGTTCGCGAGATATGGCAGTTTGGAAGTAAGAAACGCTTGAGATACTCAAAATTTTCGCAGTTCTGATGCTCGAAACGAATAACTCGAACGGCCTAGGGGAAAAGTACGCATACCGTTGTAATCGGGCGAGTTTCTACTTTCAGATGCAACAGAAATTTTGCGGATTGGTCAACCCGTTCGCGAGATATCGCAGTTTGGAGGTAAGAAACGCTTGAGAAACTCAAAATTTTCGCAGTTCTGATGCTCGAAACGAATAACTAGAACGGCCTAGGGGAAAAGTGCGCATACTGTTGTAATCGGGCGAGATTCTACCTTCAGATGCAACAGAAATTTTGCGGATTGGTCAATCCGTTCGCGAGATATGGCAGTTTGGAAGTAAGAAACGCTTGAGAAACTCAAAATTTTCGCAGTTCTGATGCACGAAACGAATAACTAGAACGGCCTAGGGGAAAAGTACGCATACCGTTGTAATCGGGCGAGATTCTACCTTCAGATGCAACAGAAATTTTGCGGATTGGTCAATCCGTTCGCGAGATATGGCAGTTTGGAAGAAAGAAACGCTTGAGAAACTCAAAATTTTCGCAGTTCTGTTGCTCGAAACGAATAACTAGGGCGGCCTAGGGGAAAAGTACGCATACCGTTGTAATCGGGCGAGTTTCTACTTTCAGATGCAACAGAAATTTTGCGGATTGGTCAATTCGTTCGCGAGATGTGGCAGTTTATAGGTAAGAAACGCTTGAGAAACTCAAAATTTTCGCAGTTCTGATGCTCGAAACGAATAACTAGAACGGCCTAGGGGAAAAGTACGCATACCGTTGTAATCGGGCGAGTTTCTACTTTCAGATGCAACAGAAATTTTGCGCATTGGTCAATCCGTTCGCGAGATATGGCAGTTTGGAGGTAAAAACGCTTGAGAAACTCAAAATTTTCGCAGTTCTGATGCTCGAAGCGAATAACTAGAACGGCCTAGGGGAAAAGTACGCATAGTGTTTTAATCGGGCGAGTTTCTACTTTCAGATGCAACAGAAATTTTGCGTATTGGTCAATCCGTTCGCGAGATGTGGCAGTTTGTAGGTAAGAAACGCTTGAGAAACTCAAAATTTTCGCAGTTCTGATGCTCGAAACGAATAACTAGAACGGCCTAGGGGAAAAGTACGCATACCTTTGTAATCGGGCGAGTTTCTACCTTCAGATGCAACAGAAATTTTGCGGATTGGTCAATCCGTTCGCGAGATGTGGCAGTTTGTAGGTAAGAAACGCTTGAGAAACTCAAAATTTTCGCAGTTCTGATGCTCGAAACGAATAACTAGAACGGCCTAGGGGAAAAGTACGCATACAGTTGTAATCGGGCGAGTCTCTGCTTTCAGATGCATCAGAAATTTTGCGGATTGGTCAATCCGTTCGCGAGATGTGGCAGTTTGTAGGTAAGAAACGCTTGAGAAACTCAAAATTTTCGCAGTTCTGATGCTCGAAACGAATAACTAGAACGGCCTAGGGGAAAAGTACGCATACAGTTGTAATCGGGCGAGTCTCTACTTTCAGATGCAACAGAAATTTTGCGGATTGGTCAATCCGTTCGCGAGATATGGCAGTTTGGAGGTAAGGAACGCTTGAGAAACTCAAAATTTTCGCAGTTCTGATGCTCGACAAGCATAACTAGAACGGCCTAGGGGAAAAGTACGCTTACAGTTGTAATCGGGCGAGTTTCCACTTTCAGATGCAACAGAAATTTTGCGGACTGGTCAATCCGTTCGCGAGATATGGCAGTTTGGAAGTAAGAAACGCTTGAGAAACTCAAAATTTTCGCAGTTCTGATGCTCGAAACGAATTACTAGGGCTGCCTAGGGGAAAAGTACGCATACCGTTGTAATCGGGCGAGTTTCTACCTTCAGATGCAACAGAAATTTTGCGGATTGGTCAATCCGTTCGCGAGATATGGCAGTTTGGAAGTAAGAAACGCTTGAGAAACTCAAAATTTTCGCAGTTCTGATGCTCGAAACGAATAACTAGAACGGCCTAGGGGAAAAGTACGCATGCCGTTGTAAACGGGCGAGTTTCTACCTTCAGATGCAACAGAAATTTTGCGGATTGGTCAATCCGTTCGCGAGATATGGCAGTTTGGAAGTAAGAAACGCTTGAGATACTCAAAATTTTCGCAGTTCTGATGCTCGAAACGAATATCTCGAACGGCCTAGGGGAAAAGTACGCATACCGTTGTAATCGGGCGAGTTTCTACCTTCAGATGCAACAGAAATTTTGCGGATTGGTCAATCCGTTCGCGAGATATGGCAGTTTGGAAGTAAGAAACGCTTGAGAAACTCAAAATTTTCGCAGTTCTGATGCTCGAAACGAATAACTAGAACGGCCTAGGGGAAAAGTACGCTTACCGTGGTAATCGGGCGAGTTTCTACTTTCAGATGCAACAGGAATTTTGCGGATTGGTCAATCCGTTCGCGAGATATGGCAGTTTGGAGGTAAGCAACGCTTGAGAAACTCAAAATTTTCGCAGTTCTGTTGCTCGAAGCGAATAACTAGAACGGCCTAGGCGAAAAGTACGCACACAGTTGTAATCGGGCGAGTTTCTACTTTCAGATGCAACAGAAATTTTGCGGATTGGTCAATCCGTTCGCGAGATATGGCAGTTTGGAGGTAAGAAACGCTTGAGAAACTCAAAATTTTCGCAGTTCTGATGCTCGAAGCGAATAACTAGAACGGCCTAGGGGAAAAGTACGCATAGTGTTGTAATCGGGCGAGTTTCTACTTTCAGATGCAACAGAAATTTTGCGGATTGGTCAATCCGTTCGCGAGATGTGGCAGTTTGTAGGTAAGAAACGCTTGAGAAACTCAAAATTTTCGCAGTTCTGATGCTCGAAACGAATAACTAGAACGGCCTAGGGGAAAAGTACGCATACCGTTGTAATCGGGCGAGTTTCTACCTTCAGATGCAACAGAAATTTTGCGGTTTGGTCAATCCGTTCGCGAGATATGGCAGTTTGGAAGTAAGAAACGCTTGAGATACTCAAAATTTTCGCAGTTCTGATGCTCGAAACGAATAACTCGAACGGCCTAGGGGAAAAGTACGCATACCGTTGTAATCGGGCGAGTTTCTACTTTCAGATGCAACAGAAATTTTGCGGATTGGTCAACCCGTTCGCGAGATATCGCAGTTTGGAGGTAAGAAACGCTTGAGAAACTCAAAATTTTCGCAGTTCTGATGCTCGAAACGAATAACTAGAACGGCCTAGGGGAAAAGTGCGCATACTGTTGTAATCGGGCGAGATTCTACCTTCAGATGCAACAGAAATTTTGCGGATTGGTCAATCCGTTCGCGAGATATGGCAGTTTGGAAGTAAGAAACGCTTGAGAAACTCAAAATTTTCGCAGTTCTGATGCACGAAACGAATAACTAGAACGGCCTAGGGGAAAAGTACGCATACCGTTGTAATCGGGCGAGATTCTACCTTCAGATGCAACAGAAATTTTGCGGATTGGTCAATCCGTTCGCGAGATATGGCAGTTTGGAAGAAAGAAACGCTTGAGAAACTCAAAATTTTCGCAGTTCTGTTGCTCGAAACGAATAACTAGGGCGGCCTAGGGGAAAAGTACGCATACCGTTGTAATCGGGCGAGTTTCTACTTTCAGATGCAACAGAAATTTTGCGGATTGGTCAATTCGTTCGCGAGATGTGGCAGTTTATAGGTAAGAAACGCTTGAGAAACTCAAAATTTTCGCAGTTCTGATGCTCGAAACGAATAACTAGAACGGCCTAGGGGAAAAGTACGCATACCGTTGTAATCGGGCGAGTTTCTACTTTCAGATGCAACAGAAATTTTGCGCATTGGTCAATCCGTTCGCGAGATATGGCAGTTTGGAGGTAAAAACGCTTGAGAAACTCAAAATTTTCGCAGTTCTGATGCTCGAAGCGAATAACTAGAACGGCCTAGGGGAAAAGTACGCATAGTGTTTTAATCGGGCGAGTTTCTACTTTCAGATGCAACAGAAATTTTGCGTATTGGTCAATCCGTTCGCGAGATGTGGCAGTTTGTAGGTAAGAAACGCTTGAGAAACTCAAAATTTTCGCAGTTCTGATGCTCGAAACGAATAACTAGAACGGCCTAGGGGAAAAGTACGCATACCTTTGTAATCGGGCGAGTTTCTACCTTCAGATGCAACAGAAATTTTGCGGTTTGGTCAATCCGTTCGCAAGATATGGCAGTTTGGAAGTAAGAAACGCTTGAGATACTCAAAATTTTCGCAGTTCTGATGCTCGAAACGAATAACTCGAACGGCCTAGGGGAAAAGTACGCATACCGTTGTAATCGGGCGAGTTTCTACTTTCAGGTGCAACAGAAATTTTGCGGATTGGTCAATCCGTTCGCGAGATATCGCAGTTTGGAGGTAAGAAACGCTTGAGAAACTCAAAATTTTCGCAGTACTGATGCTCGAAACGAATAACTAGAACGGCCTAGGGGAAAAGTACGCATACTGTTGTAATCGGGCGAGATTCTACCTTCAGATGCAACAGAAATTTTGCGGATTGGTCAATCCGTTCGCGAGATATGGCAGTTTGGAAGTAAGAAACGCTTGAGAAACTCAAAATTTTCGCAGTTCTGATGCACGAAACGAATAACTAGAACGGCCTAGGGGAAAAGTACGCATACCGTTGTAATCGGGCGAGTTTCTACTTTCAGATGCAACAGAAATTTTGCGGATTGGTCAACCCGTTCGCGAGATATCGCAGTTTGGAGGTAAGAAACGCTTGAGAAACTCAAAATTTTCGCAGTTCTGATGCTCGAAACGAATAACTAGAACGGCCTAGGGGAAAAGTGCGCATACTGTTGTAATCGGGCGAGATTCTACCTTCAGATGCAACAGAAATTTTGCGGATTGGTCAATCCGTTCGCGAGATATGGCAGTTTGGAAGTAAGAAACGCTTGAGAAACTCAAAATTTTCGCAGTTCTGATGCACGAAACGAATAACTAGAACGGCCTAGGGGAAAAGTACGCATACCGTTGTAATCGGGCGAGATTCTACCTTCAGATGCAACAGAAATTTTGCGGATTGGTCAATCCGTTCGCGAGATATGGCAGTTTGGAAGAAAGAAACGCTTGAGAAACTCAAAATTTTCGCAGTTCTGTTGCTCGAAACGAATAACTAGGGCGGCCTAGGGGAAAAGTACGCATACCGTTGTAATCGGGCGAGTTTCTACTTTCAGATGCAACAGAAATTTTGCGGATTGGTCAATTCGTTCGCGAGATGTGGCAGTTTATAGGTAAGAAACGCTTGAGAAACTCAAAATTTTCGCAGTTCTGATGCTCGAAACGAATAACTAGAACGGCCTAGGGGAAAAGTACGCATACCGTTGTAATCGGGCGAGTTTCTACTTTCAGATGCAACAGAAATTTTGCGCATTGGTCAATCCGTTCGCGAGATATGGCAGTTTGGAGGTAAAAACGCTTGAGAAACTCAAAATTTTCGCAGTTCTGATGCTCGAAGCGAATAACTAGAACGGCCTAGGGGAAAAGTACGCATAGTGTTTTAATCGGGCGAGTTTCTACTTTCAGATGCAACAGAAATTTTGCGTATTGGTCAATCCGTTCGCGAGATGTGGCAGTTTGTAGGTAAGAAACGCTTGAGAAACTCAAAATTTTCGCAGTTCTGATGCTCGAAACGAATAACTAGAACGGCCTAGGGGAAAAGTACGCATACCTTTGTAATCGGGCGAGTTTCTACCTTCAGATGCAACAGAAATTTTGCGGATTGGTCAATCCGTTCGCGAGATGTGGCAGTTTGTAGGTAAGAAACGCTTGAGAAACTCAAAATTTTCGCAGTTCTGATGCTCGAAACGAATAACTAGAACGGCCTAGGGGAAAAGTACGCATACAGTTGTAATCGGGCGAGTCTCTGCTTTCAGATGCATCAGAAATTTTGCGGATTGGTCAATCCGTTCGCGAGATGTGGCAGTTTGTAGGTAAGAAACGCTTGAGAAACTCAAAATTTTCGCAGTTCTGATGCTCGAAACGAATAACTAGAACGGCCTAGGGGAAAAGTACGCATACAGTTGTAATCGGGCGAGTCTCTACTTTCAGATGCAACAGAAATTTTGCGGATTGGTCAATCCGTTCGCGAGATATGGCAGTTTGGAGGTAAGGAACGCTTGAGAAACTCAAAATTTTCGCAGTTCTGATGCTCGACAAGCATAACTAGAACGGCCTAGGGGAAAAGTACGCTTACAGTTGTAATCGGGCGAGTTTCCACTTTCAGATGCAACAGAAATTTTGCGGACTGGTCAATCCGTTCGCGAGATATGGCAGTTTGGAAGTAAGAAACGCTTGAGAAACTCAAAATTTTCGCAGTTCTGATGCTCGAAACGAATTACTAGGGCTGCCTAGGGGAAAAGTACGCATACCGTTGTAATCGGGCGAGTTTCTACCTTCAGATGCAACAGAAATTTTGCGGATTGGTCAATCCGTTCGCGAGATATGGCAGTTTGGAAGTAAGAAACGCTTGAGAAACTCAAAATTTTCGCAGTTCTGATGCTCGAAACGAATAACTAGAACGGCCTAGGGGAAAAGTACGCATGCCGTTGTAAACGGGCGAGTTTCTACCTTCAGATGCAACAGAAATTTTGCGGATTGGTCAATCCGTTCGCGAGATATGGCAGTTTGGAAGTAAGAAACGCTTGAGATACTCAAAATTTTCGCAGTTCTGATGCTCGAAACGAATATCTCGAACGGCCTAGGGGAAAAGTACGCATACCGTTGTAATCGGGCGAGTTTCTACCTTCAGATGCAACAGAAATTTTGCGGATTGGTCAATCCGTTCGCGAGATATGGCAGTTTGGAAGTAAGAAACGCTTGAGAAACTCAAAATTTTCGCAGTTCTGATGCTCGAAACGAATAACTAGAACGGCCTAGGGGAAAAGTACGCTTACCGTGGTAATCGGGCGAGTTTCTACTTTCAGATGCAACAGGAATTTTGCGGATTGGTCAATCCGTTCGCGAGATATGGCAGTTTGGAGGTAAGCAACGCTTGAGAAACTCAAAATTTTCGCAGTTCTGTTGCTCGAAGCGAATAACTAGAACGGCCTAGGCGAAAAGTACGCACACAGTTGTAATCGGGCGAGTTTCTACTTTCAGATGCAACAGAAATTTTGCGGATTGGTCAATCCGTTCGCGAGATATGGCAGTTTGGAGGTAAGAAACGCTTGAGAAACTCAAAATTTTCGCAGTTCTGATGCTCGAAGCGAATAACTAGAACGGCCTAGGGGAAAAGTACGCATAGTGTTGTAATCGGGCGAGTTTCTACTTTCAGATGCAACAGAAATTTTGCGGATTGGTCAATCCGTTCGCGAGATGTGGCAGTTTGTAGGTAAGAAACGCTTGAGAAACTCAAAATTTTCGCAGTTCTGATGCTCGAAACGAATAACTAGAACGGCCTAGGGGAAAAGTACGCATACCGTTGTAATCGGGCGAGTTTCTACCTTCAGATGCAACAGAAATTTTGCGGTTTGGTCAATCCGTTCGCGAGATATGGCAGTTTGGAAGTAAGAAACGCTTGAGATACTCAAAATTTTCGCAGTTCTGATGCTCGAAACGAATAACTCGAACGGCCTAGGGGAAAAGTACGCATACCGTTGTAATCGGGCGAGTTTCTACTTTCAGATGCAACAGAAATTTTGCGGATTGGTCAACCCGTTCGCGAGATATCGCAGTTTGGAGGTAAGAAACGCTTGAGAAACTCAAAATTTTCGCAGTTCTGATGCTCGAAACGAATAACTAGAACGGCCTAGGGGAAAAGTGCGCATACTGTTGTAATCGGGCGAGATTCTACCTTCAGATGCAACAGAAATTTTGCGGATTGGTCAATCCGTTCGCGAGATATGGCAGTTTGGAAGTAAGAAACGCTTGAGAAACTCAAAATTTTCGCAGTTCTGATGCACGAAACGAATAACTAGAACGGCCTAGGGGAAAAGTACGCATACCGTTGTAATCGGGCGAGATTCTACCTTCAGATGCAACAGAAATTTTGCGGATTGGTCAATCCGTTCGCGAGATATGGCAGTTTGGAAGAAAGAAACGCTTGAGAAACTCAAAATTTTCGCAGTTCTGTTGCTCGAAACGAATAACTAGGGCGGCCTAGGGGAAAAGTACGCATACCGTTGTAATCGGGCGAGTTTCTACTTTCAGATGCAACAGAAATTTTGCGGATTGGTCAATTCGTTCGCGAGATGTGGCAGTTTATAGGTAAGAAACGCTTGAGAAACTCAAAATTTTCGCAGTTCTGATGCTCGAAACGAATAACTAGAACGGCCTAGGGGAAAAGTACGCATACCGTTGTAATCGGGCGAGTTTCTACTTTCAGATGCAACAGAAATTTTGCGCATTGGTCAATCCGTTCGCGAGATATGGCAGTTTGGAGGTAAAAACGCTTGAGAAACTCAAAATTTTCGCAGTTCTGATGCTCGAAGCGAATAACTAGAACGGCCTAGGGGAAAAGTACGCATAGTGTTTTAATCGGGCGAGTTTCTACTTTCAGATGCAACAGAAATTTTGCGTATTGGTCAATCCGTTCGCGAGATGTGGCAGTTTGTAGGTAAGAAACGCTTGAGAAACTCAAAATTTTCGCAGTTCTGATGCTCGAAACGAATAACTAGAACGGCCTAGGGGAAAAGTACGCATACCTTTGTAATCGGGCGAGTTTCTACCTTCAGATGCAACAGAAATTTTGCGGTTTGGTCAATCCGTTCGCAAGATATGGCAGTTTGGAAGTAAGAAACGCTTGAGATACTCAAAATTTTCGCAGTTCTGATGCTCGAAACGAATAACTCGAACGGCCTAGGGGAAAAGTACGCATACCGTTGTAATCGGGCGAGTTTCTACTTTCAGGTGCAACAGAAATTTTGCGGATTGGTCAATCCGTTCGCGAGATATCGCAGTTTGGAGGTAAGAAACGCTTGAGAAACTCAAAATTTTCGCAGTACTGATGCTCGAAACGAATAACTAGAACGGCCTAGGGGAAAAGTACGCATACTGTTGTAATCGGGCGAGATTCTACCTTCAGATGCAACAGAAATTTTGCGGATTGGTCAATCCGTTCGCGAGATATGGCAGTTTGGAAGTAAGAAACGCTTGAGAAACTCAAAATTTTCGCAGTTCTGATGCACGAAACGAATAACTAGAACGGCCTAGGGGAAAAGTACGCATACCGTTGTAATCGGGCGAGATTCTACCTTCAGATGCAACAGAAATTTTGCGGATTGGTCAATCCGTTCGCGAGATATGGCAGTTTGGAAGTAAGAAACGCTTGAGAAACTCAAAATTTTCGCAGTTCTGTTGCTCGAAACGAATCACTAGAACGGCCTAGGGGAAAAGTACGCATACAGTTGTAATCGGGCGAGTTTCTACTTTCAGATGCAACAGAAATTTTGCGGATTGGTCAATCCGTTCGCGAGATATGGCAGTTTGGAGGTAAGGAACGCTTGAGAAACTCAAAATTTTCGCAGTTCTGATGCTCGACAAGCATAACAAGAACGGCCTAGGGGAAAAGCACGCATACAGTTGTAATCGGGCGAGTTTCCACTTTCAGATGCAACAGAAATTTTGCGGATTGGTCAATCCGTTCGCGAGATATGGCAGTTTGGAAGTAAGAAACGCTTGAGAAACTCAAAATTTTCGCAGTTCTGATGCTCGAAACGAATTACTAGGGCTGCCTAAGGGAAAAGTACGCATACCGTTGTAATCGGGCGAGTTTCTGCTTTCAGATGCATCAGAAATTTTGCGGATTGGTCAATCCGTTCGCGAGATGTGGCAGTTTGTAGGTAAGAAACGCTTGAGAAACTCAAAATTTTCGCAGTTCTGATGCTCGAAACGAATAACTAGAACGGCCTAGGGGAAAAGTACGCATACAGTTGTAATCGGGCGAGTTTCTACTTTCAGATGCAACAGAAATTTTGCGGATTGGTCAATCCGTTCGCGAGATATGGCAGTTTGGAGGTAAGGAACGCTTGAGAAACTCAAAATTTTCGCAGTTCTGATGCTCGAAACGAATAACTAGAACGGCCTAGGGGAAAAGTACGCTTACCGTGGTAATCGGGCGAGTTTCTACTTTCAGATGCAACAGAAATTTTGCGGATTGGTCAATCCGTTCGCGAGATATGGCAGTTTGGAGGTAAGCAACGCTTGAGAAACTCAAAATTTTCGCAGTTCTGTTGCTCGAAGCGAATAACTAGAACGGCCTAGGCGAAAAGTACGCACACAGTTGTAATCGGGCGAGTTTCTACTTTCAGATGCAACAGAAATTTTGCGGATTGGTCAATCCGTTCGCGAGATATGGCAGTTTGGAGGTAAGAAACGCTTGAGAAACTCAACATTTTCGCAGTTCTGATGCTCGACAAGCATAACTAGAACGGCCTAGGGGAAAAGTACGCATACAGTTGTAATCGGGCGAGTTTCCACTTTCAGATGCAACAGAAATTTTGCGGATTGGTCAGTCCGTTCGCGAGATATGGCAGTTTGGAAGTAAGAAACGCTTGAGAAACTCAAAATTTTCGCAGTTCTGATGCTCGAAACGAATAACTAGAACGGCCTAGGGGAAAAGTACGCATACCGTTGTAATCGGGCGAGTTTCTACATTCAGATGCAACAGAAATTTTGCGGATTGGTCAATCCGTTCGCGAGATATGGCAGTTTGGAAGTAAGAAACGCTTGAGATACTCAAAATTTTCGCAGTTCTGATGCTCGAAACGAATAACTCGAACGGCCTAGGGGAAAAGTACGCATACCGTTGTAATCGGGCGAGTTTCTACTTTCAGATGCAACAGAAATTTTGCGGATTGGTCAACCCGTTCGCGAGATATCGCAGTTTGGAGGTAAGAAACGCTTGAGAAACTCAAAATTTTCGCAGTTCTGATGCTCGAAACGAATAACTAGAACGGCCTAGGGGAAAAGTACGCATACTGTTGTAATCGGGCGAGATTCTACCTTCAGATGCAACAGAAATTTTGCGGATTGGTCAATCCGTTCGCGAGATATGGCAGTTTGGAAGTAAGAAACGCTTGAGAAACTCAAAATTTTCGCAGTTCTGATGCACGAAACGAATAACTAGAACGGCCTAGGGGAAAAGTACGCATACCGTTGTAATCGGGCGAGATTCTACCTTCAGATGCAACAGAAATTTTGCGTATTGGTCAATCCGTTCGCGAGATGTGGCAGTTTGTAGGTAAGAAACGCTTGAGAAACTCAAAATTTTCGCAGTTCTGATGCTCGAAACGAATAACTAGAACGGCCTAGGGGAAAAGTACGCATACCGTTGTAATCGGGCGAGTTTCTACCTTCAGATGCAACAGAAATTTTGCGGTTTGGTCAATCCGTTCGCGAGATATGGCAGTTTGGAAGTAAGAAACGCTTGAGATACTCAAAATTTTCGCAGTTCTGATGCTCGAAACGAATAACTCGAACGGCCTAGGGGAAAAGTACGCATACCGTTGTAATCGGGCGAGTTTCTACTTTCAGGTGCAACAGAAATTTTGCGGATTGGTCAATCCGTTCGCGAGATATCGCAGTTTGGAGGTAAGAAACGCTTGAGAAACTCAAAATTTTCGCAGTTCTGATGCTCGAAACGAATAACTAGAACGGCCTAGGGGAAAAGTACGCATACTGTTGTAATCGGGCGAGATTCTACCTTCAGATGCAACAGAAATTTTGCGGATTGGTCAATCCGTTCGCGAGATATGGCAGTTTGGAAGTAAGAAACGCTTGAGAAACTCAAAATTTTCGCAGTTCTGATGCACGAAACGAATAACTAGAACGGCCTAGGGGAAAAGTACGCATACCGTTGTAATCGGGCGAGATTCTACCTTCAGATGCAACAGAAATTTTGCGGATTGGTCAATCCGTTCGCGAGATATGGCAGTTTGGAAGTAAGAAACGCTTGAGAAACTCAAAATTTTCGCAGTTCTGTTGCTCGAAACGAATCACTAGAACGGCCTAGGGGAAAAGTACGCATACAGTTGTAATCGGGCGAGTTTCAACTTTCAGATGCAACAGAAATTTTGCGGATTGGTCAATCCGTTCGCGAGATATGGCAGTTTGGAGGTAAGGAACGCTTGAGAAACTCAAAATTTTCGCAGTTCTGATGCTCGACAAGCATAACAAGAACGGCCTAGGGGAAAAGCACGCATACAGTTGTAATCGGGCGAGTTTCCACTTTCAGATGCAACAGAAATTTTGCGGATTGGTCAATCCGTTCGCGAGATATGGCAGTTTGAAAGTAAGAAACGCTTGAGAAACTCAAAATTTTCGCAGTTCTGATGCTCGAAACGAATTACTAGGGCTGCCTAAGGGAAAAGTACGCATACCGTTGTAATCGGGCGAGTTTCTGCTTTCAGATGCATCAGAAATTTTGCGGATTGGTCAATCCGTTCGCGAGATGTGGCAGTTTGTAGGTAAGAAACGCTTGAGAAACTCAAAATTTTCGCAGTTCTGATGCTCGAAACGAATAACTAGAACGGCCTAGGGGAAAAGTACGCATACAGTTGTAATCGGGCGAGTTTCTACTTTCAGATGCAACAGAAATTTTGCGGATTGGTCAATCCGTTCGCGAGATATGGCAGTTTGGAGGTAAGGAACGCTTGAGAAACTCAAAATTTTCGCAGTTCTGATGCTCGAAACGAATAACTAGAACGGCCTAGGGGAAAAGTACGCTTACCGTGGTAATCGGGCGAGTTTCTACTTTCAGATGCAACAGAAATTTTGCGGATTGGTCAATCCGTTCGCGAGATATGGCAGTTTGGAGGTAAGCAACGCTTGAGAAACTCAAAATTTTCGCAGTTCTGTTGCTCGAAGCGAATAACTAGAACGGCCTAGGCGAAAAGTACGCACACAGTTGTAATCGGGCGAGTTTCTACTTTCAGATGCAACAGAAATTTTGCGGATTGGTCAATCCGTTCGCGAGATATGGCAGTTTGGAGGTAAGAAACGCTTGAGAAACTCAACATTTTCGCAGTTCTGATGCTCGACAAGCATAACTAGAACGGCCTAGGGGAAAAGTACGCATACAGTTGTAATCGGGCGAGTTTCAACTTTCAGATGCAACAGAAATTTTGCGGATTGGTCAGTCCGTTCGCGAGATATGGCAGTTTGGAAGTAAGAAACGCTTGAGAAACTCAAAATTTTCGCAGTTCTGATGCTCGAAACGAATAACTAGAACGGCCTAGGGGAAAAGTACGCATACCGTTGTAATCGGGCGAGTTTCTACATTCAGATGCAACAGAAATTTTGCGGATTGGTCAATCCGTTCGCGAGATATGGCAGTTTGGAAGTAAGAAACGCTTGAGAAACTCAAAATTTTCGCAGTTCTGATGCTCGAAACCAATAACTAGAACGGCCTAGGGGAAAAGTACGCATACCGTTGTAATCGGGCGAGTTTCTACATTCAGATGCAACAGAAATTTTGCGGATTGGTCAATCCGTTCGCGAGATATGGCAGTTTGGAGGTAAGCAACGCTTGAGAAACTCAAAATTTTCGCAGTTCTGTTGCTCGAAACGAATAACTAGAACGGCCTAGGGGAAAAGTACGCACACAGTTGTAATCGGGCGAGTTTCTACTTTCAGATGCAACAGAAATTTTGCGGATTGGTCAATCCGTTCGCGAGATATGGCAGTTTGGAGGTAAGAAACGCTTGAGAAACTCAAAATTTTCGCAGTTCTGATGCTCGAAACGAATAACTAGAACGGCCTAGGGGAAAAGTACGCATACCGTTGTAATCGGGCGAGTTTCTACCTTCAGATGCAACAGAAATTTTGCGGTTTGGTCAATCCGTTCGCGAGATATGGCAGTTTGGAAGTAAGAAACGCTTGAGATACTCAAAATTTTCGCAGTTCTGATGCTCGAAACGAATAACTCGAACGGCCTAGGGGAAAAGTACGCATACCGTTGTAATCGGGCGAGTTTCTACTTTCAGATGCAACAGAAATTTTGCGGATTGGTCAACCCGTTCGCGAGATATCGCAGTTTGGAGGTAAGAAACGCTTGAGAAACTCAAAATTTTCGCAGTTCTGATGCTCGAAACGAATAACTAGAACGGCCTAGGGGAAAAGTACGCATACTGTTGTAATCGGGCGAGATTCTACCTTCAGATGCAACAGAAATTTTGCGGATTGGTCAATCCGTTCGCGAGATATGGCAGTTTGGAAGTAAGAAACGCTTGAGAAACTCAAAATTTTCGCAGTTCTGATGCACGAAACGAATAACTAGAACGGCCTAGGGGAAAAGTACGCATACCGTTGTAATCGGGCGAGATTCTACCTTCAGATGCAACAGAAATTTTGCGGATTGGTCAATCCGTTCGCGAGATATGGCAGTTTGGAAGAAAGAAACGCTTGAGAAACTCAAAATTTTCGCAGTTCTGTTGCTCGAAACGAATAACTAGGGCGGCCTAGGGGAAAAGTACGCATACCGTTGTAATCGGGCGAGTTTCTACTTTCAGATGCAACAGAAATTTTGCGGATTGGTCAATTCGTTCGCGAGATGTGGCAGTTTATAGGTAAGAAACGCTTGAGAAACTCAAAATTTTCGCAGTTCTGATGCTCGAAACGAATAACTAGAACGGCCTAGGGGAAAAGTACGCATACCGTTGTAATCGGGCGAGTTTCTACTTTCAGATGCAACAGAAATTTTGCGGATTGGTCAATCCGTTCGCGAGATATGGCAGTTTGGAGGTAAAAACGCTTGAGAAACTCAAAATTTTCGCAGTTCTGATGCTCGAAGCGAATAACTAGAACGGCCTAGGGGAAAAGTACGCATAGTGTTTTAATCGGGCGAGTTTCTACTTTCAGATGCAACAGAAATTTTGCGTATTGGTCAATCCGTTCGCGAGATGTGGCAGTTTGTAGGTAAGAAACGCTTGAGAAACTCAAAATTTTCGCAGTTCTGATGCTCGAAACGAATAACTAGAACGGCCTAGGGGAAAAGTACGCATACCGTTGTAATCGGGCGAGTTTCTACCTTCAGATGCAACAGAAATTTTGCGGTTTGGTCAATCCGTTCGCGAGATATGGCAGTTTGGAAGTAAGAAACGCTTGAGATACTCAAAATTTTCGCAGTTCTGATGCTCGAAACGAATAACTCGAACGGCCTAGGGGAAAAGTACGCATACCGTTGTAATCGGGCGAGTTTCTACTTTCAGGTGCAACAGAAATTTTGCGGATTGGTCAATCCGTTCGCGAGATATCGCAGTTTGGAGGTAAGAAACGCTTGAGAAAATCAAAATTTTCGCAGTTCTGATGCTCGAAACGAATAACTAGAACGGCCTAGGGGAAAAGTACGCATACTGTTGTAATCGGGCGAGATTCTACCTTCAGATGCAACAGAAATTTTGCGGATTGGTCAATCCGTTCGCGAGATATGGCAGTTTGGAAGTAAGAAACGCTTGAGAAACTCAAAATTTTCGCAGTTCTGATGCACGAAACGAATAACTAGAACGGCCTAGGGGAAAAGTACGCATACCGTTGTAATCGGGCGAGATTCTACCTTCAGATGCAACAGAAATTTTGCGGATTGGTCAATCCATTCGCGAGATATGGCAGTTTGGAAGTAAAAAACGCTTGAGAAACTCAAAATTTTCGCAGTTCTGTTGCTCGAAACGAATCACTAGAACGGCCTAGGGGAAAAGTACGCATACAGTTGTAATCGGGCGAGTTTCTACTTTCAGATGCAACAGAAATTTTGCGGATTGGTCAATCCGTTCGCGAGATATGGCAGTTTGGAGGTAAGGAACGCTTGAGAAACTCAAAATTTTCGCAGTTCTGATGCTCGACAAGCATAACAAGAACGGCCTAGGGGAAAAGCACGCATACAGTTGTAATCGGGCGAGTTTCCACTTTCAGATGCAACAGAAATTTTGCGGATTGGTCAATCCGTTCGCGAGATATGGCAGTTTGGAAGTAAGAAACGCTTGAGAAACTCAAAATTTTCGCAGTTCTGATGCTCGAAACGAATTACTAGGGCTGCCTAAGGGAAAAGTACGCATACCGTTGTAATCGGGCGAGTTTCTGCTTTCAGATGCATCAGAAATTTTGCGGATTGGTCAATCCGTTCGCGAGATGTGGCAGTTTGTAGGTAAGAAACGCTTGAGAAACTCAAAATTTTCGCAGTTCTGATGCTCGAAACGAATAACTAGAACGGCCTAGGGGAGAAGTACGCATACAGTTGTAATCGGGCGAGTTTCTACTTTCAGATGCAACAGAAATTTTGCGGATTGGTCAATCCGTTCGCGAGATATGGCAGTTTGGAGGTAAGGAACGCTTGAGAAACTCAAAATTTTCGCCGTTCTGATGCTCGACAAGCATAACTAGAACGGCCTAGGGGAAAAGTACGCATACAGTTGTAATCGGGCGAGTTTCCACTTTCAGATGCAACAGAAATTTTGCGGACTGGTCAATCCGTTCGCGAGATATGGCAGTTTGGAAGTAAGAAACGCTTGAGAAACTCAAAATTTTCGCAGTTCTGATGCTCGAAACGAATTACTAGGGCTGCCTAGGGGAAAAGTACGCATACCGTTGTAATCGGGCGAGTTTCTGCTTTCAGATGCATCAGAAATTTTGCGGATTGGTCAATCCGTTCGCGAGATGTGGCAGTTTGTAGGTAAGAAACGCTTGAGAAACTCAAAATTTTCGCAGTTCTGATGCTCGAAACGAATAACTAGCACGGCCTAGGGGAAAAGTACGCATACCGTTGTAATCGGGCGAGTTTCTACCTTCAGATGCAACAGAAATTTTGCGGATAGGTCAATCCGTTCGCGAGATATGGCAGTTTGGAAGTAAGAAACGCTTGAGATACTCAAAATTTTCGCAGTTCTGATGCTCGAAACGAATATCTCGAACGGCCTAGGCGAAAAGTACGCATACCGTTGTAATCGGGCGAGATTCTACCTTCAGATGCAACAGAAATTTTGCGGATTGGTCAATCCGTTCGCGAGATATGGCAGTTTGGAAGTAAAAAACGCTTGAGAAACTCAAAATTTTCGCAGTTCTGTTGCTCGAAACGAATCACTAGAACGGCCTAGGGGAAAAGTACGCATACAGTTGTAATCGGGCGAGTTTCTACTTTCAGATGCAACAGAAATTTTGCGGATTGGTCAATCCGTTCGCGAGATATGGCAGTTTGGAGGTAAGGAACGCTTGAGAAACTCAAAATTTTCGCAGTTCTGATGCTCGACAAGCATAACAAGAACGGCCTAGGGGAAAAGCACGCATACAGTTGTAATCGGGCGAGTTTCCACTTTCAGATGCAACAGAAATTTTGCGGATTGGTCAATCCGTTCGCGAGATATGGCAGTTTGGAAGTAAGAAACGCTTGAGAAACTCAAAATTTTCGCAGTTCTGATGCTCGAAACGAATAACTAGCACGGCCTAGGGGAAAAGTACGCATACCGTTGTAATCGGGCGAGTTTCTACCTTCAGATGCAACAGAAATTTTGCGGATAGGTCAATCCGTTCGCGAGATATGGCAGTTTGGAAGTAAGAAACGCTTGAGATACTCAAAATTTTCGCAGTTCTGATGCTCGAAACGAATATCTCGAACGGCCTAGGCGAAAAGTACGCATACCGTTGTAATCGGGCGAGTTTCTACCTTCAGATGCAACAGAAATTTTGCGGATTGGTCAATCCGTTCGCGAGATATGGCAGTTTGGAAGTTAGAAACGCTTGAGAAACTCAAAATTTTCGCAGTTCTGATGCTCGAAACGAATAACTAGAACGGCCTAGGGGAAAAGTACGCTTACCGTGGTAATCGGGCGAGTTTCTACTTTCAGATGCAACAGAAATTTTGCGGATTGGTCAATCCGTTCGCGAGATATGGCAGTTTGGAGGTAAGCAACGCTTGAGAAACTCAAAATTTTCGCAGTTCTGTTGCTCGAAGCGAATAACTAGAACGGCCTAGGCGAAAAGTACGCACACAGTTGTAATCGGGCGAGTTTCTACTTTCAGATGCAACAGAAATTTTGCGGATTGGTCAATCCGTTCGCGAGATATGGCAGTTTGGAGGTAAAAACGCTTGAGAAACTCAAAATTTTCGCAGTTCTGATGCTCGAAGCGAATAACTAGAACGGCCTAGGGGAAAAGAACGCATAGTGTTGTAATCGGGCGAGTTTCTACTTTCAGATGCAACAGAAATTTTGCGGATTGGTCAATCCGTTCGCGAGATGTGGCAGTTTGTAGGTAAGAAACGCTTGAGAAACTCAAAATTTTCGCAGTTCTGATGCTCGAAACGAATAACTAGAACGGCCTAGGGGAAAAGTACGCATACCGTTGTAATCGGGCGAGTTTCTACCTTCAGATGCAACAGAAATTTTGCGGTTTGGTCAATCCGTTCGCGAGATATGGCAGTTTGGAAGTAAGAAACGCTTGAGATACTCAAAATTTTCGCAGTTCTGATGCTCGAAACGAATAACTCGAACGGCCTAGGGGGAAAGTACGCATACCGTTGTAATCGGGCGAGTTTCTACTTTCAGATGCAACAGAAATTTTGCGGATTGGTCAATCCGTTCGCGAGATATCGCAGTTTGGAGGTAAGAAACGCTTGAGAAACTCAAAATTTTCGCAGTTCTGATGCTCGAAACGAATAACTAGAACGGCCTAGGGGAAAAGTACGCATACTGTTGTAATCGGGCGAGATTCTACCTTCAGATGCAACAGAAATTTTGCGGATTGGTCAATCCGTTCGCGAGATATGGCAGTTTGGAAGTAAGAAACGCTTGAGAAACTCAAAATTTTCGCAGTTCTGATGCACGAAACGAATAACTAGAACGGCCTAGGGGAAAAGTACGCATACCGTTGTAATCGGGCGAGATTCTACCTTCAGATGCAACAGAAATTTTGCGGATTGGTCAATCCGTTCGCGAGATATGGCAGTTTGGAAGTAAGAAACGCTTGAGAAACTCAAAATTTTCGCAGTTCTGTTGCTCGAAACGAATAACTAGAACGGCCTAGGGGAAAAGTACGCATACAGTTTTAATCGGGCGAGTTTCCACTTTCAGATGCAACAGAAATTTTGCGGATTGGTCAATCCGTTCGCGAGATATGGCAGTTTGGAAGTAAGAAACGCTAGAGAAACTCCAAATTTTCGCAGTTCTGATGCTCGACAAGCATAACAAGAACGGCCTAGGGGAAAAGCACGCATACAGTTGTAATCGGGCGAGTTTCCACTTTCAGATGCAACAGAAATTTTGCGGATTGGTCAATTCGTTCGCGAGATGTGGCAGTTTGTAGGTAAGAAACGCTTGAGAAACTCAAAATTTTCGCAGTTCTGATGCTCGAAACGAATAACTAGAACGGCCTAGGGGAAAAGTACGCATACAGTTGTAATCGGGCGAGTTTCTACTTTCAGATGCAACAGAAATTTTGCGGATTGGTCAATCCGTTCGCGAGATATGGCAGTTTGGAGGTAAGGAACGCTTGAGAAACTCAGAATTTTCGCAGTTCTGATGCTCGACAAGCATAACTAGAACGGCCTAGGGGAAAAGTACGCATACAGTTGTAATCGGGCGAGTTTCCACTTTCAGATGCAACAGAAATTTTGCGGACTGGTCAATCCGTTCGCGAGATATGGCAGTTTGGAAGTAAGAAACGCTTGAGAAACTCAAAATTTTCGCAGTTCTGATGCTCGAAACGAATTACTAGGGCTGCCTAGGGGAAAAGTACGCATACCGTTGTAATCGGGCGAGTTTCTGCTTTCAGATGCATCAGAAATTTTGCGGATTGGTCAATCCGTTCGCGAGATGTGGCAGTTTGTAGGTAAGAAACGCTTGAGAAACTCAAAATTTTCGCAGTTCTGATGCTCGAAACGAATAACTAGAACGGCCTAGGGGAAAAGTACGCATACAGTTGTAATCGGGCGAGTTTCTACTTTCAGATGCAACAGAAATTTTGCGGATTGGTCAATCCGTTCGCGAGATATGGCAGTTTGGAGGTAAGGAACGCTTGAGAAACTCAAAATTTTCGCAGTTCTGATGCTCGACAAGCATAACTAGAACGGCCTAGGGGAAAAGTACGCATACAGTTGTAATCGGGCGAGTTTCCACTTTCAGATGCAACAGAAATTTTGCGGACTGGTCAATCCGTTCGCGAGATATGGCAGTTTGGAAGTAAGAAACGCTTGAGAAACTCAAAATTTTCGCAGTTCTGATGCTCGAAACGAATTACTAGGGCTGCCTAGGGGAAAAGTACGCATACCGTTGTAATCGGGCGAGTTTCTGCTTTCAGATGCATCAGAAATTTTGCGGATTGGTCAATCCGTTCGCGAGATGTGGCAGTTTGTAGGTAAGAAACGCTTGAGAAACTCAAAATTTTCGCAGTTCTGATGCTCGAAACGAATAACTAGAACGGCCTAGGGGAAAAGTACGCATACCGTTGTAATCGGGCGAGTTTCTACCTTCAGATGCAACAGAAATTTTGCGGATTGGTCAATCCGTTCGCGAGATATGGCAGTTTGGAAGTAAGAAACGCTTGAGATACTCAAAATTTTCGCAGTTCTGATGCTCGAAACGAATATCTCGAACGGCCTAGGGGAAAAGTACGCATACCGTTGTAATCGGGCGAGTTTCTACCTTCAGATGCAACAGAAATTTTGCGGATTGGTCAATCCGTTCGCGAGATATGGCAGTTTGGAAGTAAGAAACGCTTGAGAAACTCAAAATTTTCGTAGTTCTGATGCTCGAAACGAATAACTAGAACGGCCTAGGGGAAAAGTACGCTTACCGTGGTAATCGGGCGAGTTTCTACTTTCAGATGCAACAGAAATTTTGCGGATTGGTCAATCCGTTCGCGAGATATGGCAGTTTGGAGGTAAGCAACGCTTGAGAAACTCAAAATTTTCGCAGTTCTGTTGCTCGAAGCGAATAACTAGAACGGCCTAGGCGAAAAGTACGCACACAGTTGTAATCGGGCGAGTTTCTACTTTCAGATGCAACAGAAATTTTGCGGATTGGTCAATCCGTTCGCGAGATATGGCAGTTTGGAGGTAAGAAACGCTTGAGAAACTCAACATTTTCGCAGTTCTGATGCTCGACAAGCATAACTAGAACGGCCTAGGGGAAAAGTACGCATACAGTTGTAATCGGGCGAGTTTCCACTTTCAGATGCAACAGAAATTTTGCGGATTGGTCAGTCCGTTCGCGAGATATGGCAGTTTGGAAGTAAGAAACGCTTGAGAAACTCAAAATTTTCGCAGTTCTGATGCTCGAAACGAATAACTAGAACGGCCTAGGGGAAAAGTACGCATACCGTTGTAATCGGGCGAGTTTCTACATTCAGATGCAACAGAAATTTTGCGGATTGGTCAATCCGTTCGCGAGATATGGCAGTTTGGAAGTAAGAAACGCTTGAGAAACTCAAAATTTTCGCAGTTCTGATGCTCGAAACCAATAACTAGAACGGCCTAGGGGAAAAGTACGCATACCGTTGTAATCGGGCGAGTTTCTACTTTCAGATGCAACAGAAATTTTGCGGATTGGTCAATCCGTTCGCGAGATGTGGCAGTTTGTAGGTAAGAAACGCTTGAGAAACTCAAAATTTTCGCAGTTCTGATGCTCGAAACGAATAACTAGAACGGCCTAGGGGAAAAGTACGCATACCGTTGTAATCGGGCGAGTTTCTACTTTCAGATGCAACAGAAATTTTGCGGATTGGTCAATCCGTTCGCGAGATATGGCAGTTTGGAGGTAAAAACGCTTGAGAAACTCAAAATTTTCGCAGTTCTGATGCTCGAAGCGAATAACTAGAACGGCCTAGGGGAAAAGTACGCATAGTGTTGTAATCGGGCGAGTTTCTACTTTCAGATGCAACAGAAATTTTGCGGATTGGTCAATCCGTTCGCGAGATGTGGCAGTTTGTAGGTAAGAAACGCTTGAGAAACTCAAAATTTTCGCAGTTCTGATGCTCGAAACGAATAACTAGAACGGCCTAGGGGAAAAGTACGCATACCGTTGTAATCGGGCGAGTTTCTACCTTCAGATGCAACAGAAATTTTGCGGTTTGGTCAATCCGTTCGCGAGATATGGCAGTTTGGAAGTAAGAAACGCTCGAGATACTCAAAATTTTCGCAGTTCTGATGCTCGAAACGAATAACTCGAACGGCCTAGGGGAAAAGTACGCATACCGTTGTAATCGGGCGAGTTTCTACTTTCAGATGCAACAGAAATTTTGCGGATTGGTCAACCCGTTCGCGAGATATCGCAGTTTGGAGGTAAGAAACGCTTGAGAAACTCAAAATTTTCGCAGTTCTGATGCTCGAAACGAATAACTAGAACGGCCTAGGGGAAAAGTACGCATACTGTTGTAATCGGGCGAGATTCTACCTTCAGATGCAACAGAAATTTTGCGGATTGGTCAATCCGTTCGCGAGATATGGCAGTTTGGAAGTAAGAAACGCTTGAGAAACTCAAAATTTTCGCAGTTCTGATGCACGAAACGAATAACTAGAACGGCCTAGGGGAAAAGTACGCATACCGTTGTAATCGGGCGAGATTCTACCTTCAGATGCAACAGAAATTTTGCGGATTGGTCAATCCGTTCGCGAGATATGGCAGTTTGGAAGTAAGAAACGCTTGAGAAACTCAAAATTTTCGCAGTTCTGTTGCTCGAAACGAATAACTAGAACGACCTAGGGGAAAAGTACGCATACAGTTGTAATCGGGCGAGTTTCTACTTTCAGATGCAACAGAAATTTTGCGGATTGGTCAACCCGTTCGCGAGATATCGCAGTTTGGAGGTAAGAAACGCTTGAGAAACTCAAAATTTTCGCAGTTCTGATGCTCGAAACGAATAACTAGAACGGCCTAGGGGAAAAGTACGCATACTGTTGTAATCGGGCGAGTTTCCACTTTCAGATGCAACAGAAATTTTGCGGACTGGTCAATCCGTTCGCGAGATATGGCAGTTTGGAAGTAAGAAACGCTTGAGAAACTCAAAATTTTCGCAGTTCTGATGCTCGAAACGAATTACTAGGGCTGCCTAGGGGAAAAGTACGCATACCGTTGTAATCGGGCGAGTTTCTGCTTTCAGATGCATCAGAAATTTTGCGGATTGGTCAATCCGTTCGCGAGATGTGGCAGTTTGTAGGTAAGAAACGCTTGAGAAACTCAAAATTTTCGCAGTTCTGATGCTCGAAACGAATAACTAGAACGGCCTAGGGGAAAAGTACGCATACTGTTGTAATCGGGCGAGATTCTACCTTCAGATGCAACAGAAATTTTGCGGATTGGTCAATCCGTTCGCGAGATATGGCAGTTTGGAGGTAAGGAACGCTTGAGAAACTCAAAATTTTCGCAGTTCTGATGCTCGACAAGCATAACAAGAACGGCCTAGGGGAAAAGCACGCATACAGTTGTAATTGGGCGAGTTTCCACTTTCAGATGCAACAGAAATTTTGCGGATTGGTCAATCCGTTCGCGAGATATGGCAGTTTGGAAGTAAGAAACGCTTGAGGAACTCAAAATTTTCGCAGTTCTGATGCTCGAAACGAATTACTAGGGCTGCCTAGGGGAAAAGTACGCATACCGTTGTAATCGGGCGAGTTTCTGCTTTCAGATGCATCAGAAATTTTGCGGATTGGTCAATCCGTTCGCGAGATGTGGCAGTTTGTAGGTAAGAAACGCTTGAGAAACTCAAAATTTTCGCAGTTCTGGTGCTCGAAACGAATAACTAGAACGGCCTAGGGGAAAAGTACGCATACAGTTGTAATCGGGCGAGTTTCTACTTTCAGATGCAACAGAAATTTTGCGGATTGGTCAACCCGTTCGCGAGATATCGCAGTTTGGAGGTAAGAAACGCTTGAGAAACTCAAAATTTTCGCAGTTCTGATGCTCGAAACGAATAACTAGAACGGCCTAGGGGAAAAGTACGCATACTGTTGTAATCGGGCGAGTTTCCACTTTCAGATGCAACAGAAATTTTGCGGACTGGTCAATCCTTTCGCGAGATATGGCAGTTTGGAAGTAAGAAACGCTTGAGAAACTCAAAATTTTCGCAGTTCTGATGCTCGAAACGAATTACTAGGGCTGCCTAGGGGAAAAGTACGCATACCGTTGTAATCGGGCGAGTTTCTGCTTTCAGATGCATCAGAAATTTTGCGGATTGGTCAATCCGTTCGCGAGATGTGGCAGTTTGTAGGTAAGAAACGCTTGAGAAACTCAAAATTTTCGCAGTTCTGATGCTCGAAACGAATAACTAGAACGGCCTAGGGGAAAAGTACGCCTACCGTTGTAATCGGGCGAGTTTCTACCTTCAGATGCAACAGAAATTTTGCGGATTGGTCAATCCGTTCGCGAGATATGGCAGTTTGGAAGTAAGAAACGCTTGAGATACTCAAAATTTTCGCAATTCTGATGCTCGAAACGAATATCTCGAACGGCCTAGGGGAAAAGTACGCATACCGTTGTAATCGGGCGAGTTTCTACCTTCAGATGCAACAGAAATTTTGCGGATTGGTCAATCCGTTCGCGAGATATGGCAGTTTGGAAGTAAGAAACGCTTGAGAAACTCAAAATTTTCGCAGTTCTGATGCTCGAAACGAATAACTAGAACGGCCTAGGGAAAAGTACGCTTACCGTGGTAATCGGGCGAGTTTCTACTTTCAGATGCAACAGAAATTTTGCGGATTGTTCAATCCGTTCGCGAGATATGGCAGTTTGGAGGTAAGCAACGCTTGAGAAACTCAAAATTTTCGCAGTTCTGTTGCTCGAAGCGAATAACTAGAACGGCCTAGGCGAAAAGTACGCACACAGTTGTAATCGGGCGAGTTTCTACTTTCAGATGCAACAGAAATTTTGCGGATTGGTCAATCCGTTCGCGAGATATGGCAGTTTGGAGGTAAAAACGCTTGAGAAACTCAAAATTTTCGCAGTTCTGATGCTCGAAGCGAATAACTAGAACGGCCTAGGGGAAAAGAACGCATAGTGTTGTAATCGGGCGAGTTTCTACTTTCAGATGCAACAGAAATTTTGCGGATTGGTCAATCCGTTCGCGAGATGTGGCAGTTTGTAGGTAAGAAACGCTTGAGAAACTCAAAATTTTCGCAGTTCTGATGCTCGAAACGAATAACTAGAACGGCCTAGGGGAAAAGTACGCATACCGTTGTAATCGGGCGAGTTTCTACCTTCAGATGCAACAGAAATTTTGCGGTTTGGTCAATCCGTTCGCGAGATATGGCAGTTTGGAAGTAAGAAACGCTTGAGATACTCAAAATTTTCGCAGTTCTGATGCTCGAAACGAATAACTCGAACGGCCTAGGGGAAAAGTACGCATACCGTTGTAATCGGGCGAGTTTCTACTTTCAGATGCAACAGAAATTTTGCGGATTGGTCAATCCGTTCGCGAGATATCGCAGTTTGGAGGTAAGAAACGCTTGAGAAACTCAAAATTTTCGCAGTTCTGATGCTCGAAACGAATAACTAGAACGGCCTAGGGGAAAAGTACGCATACTGTTGTAATCGGGCGAGATTCTACCTTCAGATGCAACAGAAATTTTGCGGATTGGTCAATCCGTTCGCGAGATATGGCAGTTTGGAAGTAAGAAACGCTTGAGAAACTCAAAATTTTCGCAGTTCTGATGCACGAAACGAATAACTAGAACGGCCTAGGGGAAAAGTACGCATACCGTTGTAATCGGGCGAGATTCTACCTTCAGATGCAACAGAAATTTTGCGGATTGGTCAATCCGTTCGCGAGATATGGCAGTTTGGAAGTAAGAAACGCTTGAGAAACTCAAAATTTTCGCAGTTCTGTTGCTCGAAACGAATAACTAGAACGGCCTAGGGGAAAAGTACGCATACAGTTTTAATCGGGCGAGTTTCCACTTTCAGATGCAACAGAAATTTTGCGGATTGGTCAATCCGTTCGCGAGATATGGCAGTTTGGAAGTAAGAAACGCTAGAGAAACTCCAAATTTTCGCAGTTCTGATGCTCGACAAGCATAACAAGAACGGCCTAGGGGAAAAGCACGCATACAGTTGTAATCGGGCGAGTTTCCACTTTCAGATGCAACAGAAATTTTGCGGATTGGTCAATTCGTTCGCGAGATGTGGCAGTTTGTAGGTAAGAAACGCTTGAGAAACTCAAAATTTTCGCAGTTCTGATGCTCGAAACGAATAACTAGAACGGCCTAGGGGAAAAGTACGCATACAGTTGTAATCGGGCGAGTTTCTACTTTCAGATGCAACAGAAATTTTGCGGATTGGTCAATCCGTTCGCGAGATATGGCAGTTTGGAGGTAAGGAACGCTTGAGAAACTCAAAATTTTCGCAGTTCTGATGCTCGACAAGCATAACTAGAACGGCCTAGGGGAAAAGTACGCATACAGTTGTAATCGGGCGAGTTTCCACTTTCAGATGCAACAGAAATTTTGCGGACTGGTCAATCCGTTCGCGAGATATGGCAGTTTGGAAGTAAGAAACGCTTGAGAAACTCAAAATTTTCGCAGTTCTGATGCTCGAAACGAATTACTAGGGCTGCCTAGGGGAAAAGTACGCATACCGTTGTAATCGGGCGAGTTTCTGCTTTCAGATGCATCAGAAATTTTGCGGATTGGTCAATCCGTTCGCGAGATGTGGCAGTTTGTAGGTAAGAAACGCTTGAGAAACTCAAAATTTTCGCAGTTCTGATGCTCGAAACGAATAACTAGAACGGCCTAGGGGAGAAGTACGCATACAGTTGTAATCGGGCGAGTTTCTACTTTCAGATGCAACAGAAATTTTGCGGATTGGTCAATCCGTTCGCGAGATATGGCAGTTTGGAGGTAAGGAACGCTTGAGAAACTCAAAATTTTCGCAGTTCTGATGCTCGACAAGCATAACTAGAACGGCCTAGGGGAAAAGTACGCATACAGTTGTAATCGGGCGAGTTTCCACTTTCAGATGCAACAGAAATTTTGCGGACTGGTCAATCCGTTCGCGAGATATGGCAGTTTGGAAGTAAGAAACGCTTGAGAAACTCAAAATTTTCGCAGTTCTGATGCTCGAAACGAATTACTAGGGCTGCCTAGGGGAAAAGTACGCATACCGTTGTAATCGGGCGAGTTTCTGCTTTCAGATGCATCAGAAATTTTGCGGATTGGTCAATCCGTTCGCGAGATGTGGCAGTTTGTAGGTAAGAAACGCTTGAGAAACTCAAAATTTTCGCAGTTCTGATGCTCGAAACGAATAACTAGCACGGCCTAGGGGAAAAGTACGCATACCGTTGTAATCGGGCGAGTTTCTACCTTCAGATGCAACAGAAATTTTGCGGATTGGTCAATCCGTTCGCGAGATATGGCAGTTTGGAAGTAAGAAACGCTTGAGATACTCAAAATTTTCGCAGTTCTGATGCTCGAAACGAATATCTCGAACGGCCTAGGCGAAAAGTACGCATACCGTTGTAATCGGGCGAGTTTCTACCTTCAGATGCAACAGAAATTTTGCGGATTGGTCAATCCGTTCGCGAGATATGGCAGTTTGGAAGTTAGAAACGCTTGAGAAACTCAAAATTTTCGCAGTTCTGATGCTCGAAACGAATAACTAGAACGGCCTAGGGGAAAAGTACGCTTACCGTGGTAATCGGGCGAGTTTCTACTTTCAGATGCAACAGAAATTTTGCGGATTGGTCAATCCGTTCGCGAGATATGGCAGTTTGGAGGTAAGCAACGCTTGAGAAACTCAAAATTTTCGCAGTTCTGTTGCTCGAAGCGAATAACTAGAACGGCCTAGGCGAAAAGTACGCACACAGTTGTAATCGGGCGAGTTTCTACTTTCAGATGCAACAGAAATTTTGCGGATTGGTCAATCCGTTCGCGAGATATGGCAGTTTGGAGGTAAAAACGCTTGAGAAACTCAAAATTTTCGCAGTTCTGATGCTCGAAGCGAATAACTAGAACGGCCTAGGGGAAAAGAACGCATAGTGTTGTAATCGGGCGAGTTTCTACTTTCAGATGCAACAGAAATTTTGCGGATTGGTCAATCCGTTCGCGAGATGTGGCAGTTTGTAGGTAAGAAACGCTTGAGAAACTCAAAATTTTCGCAGTTCTGATGCTCGAAACGAATAACTAGAACGGCCTAGGGGAAAAGTACGCATACCGTTGTAATCGGGCGAGTTTCTACCTTCAGATGCAACAGAAATTTTGCGGTTTGGTCAATCCGTTCGCGAGATATGGCAGTTTGGAAGTAAGAAACGCTTGAGATACTCAAAATTTTCGCAGTTCTGATGCTCGAAACGAATAACTCGAACGGCCTAGGGGAAAAGTACGCATACCGTTGTAATCGGGCGAGTTTCTACTTTCAGATGCAACAGAAATTTTGCGGATTGGTCAATCCGTTCGCGAGATATCGCAGTTTGGAGGTAAGAAACGCTTGAGAAACTCAAAATTTTCGCAGTTCTGATGCTCGAAACGAATAACTAGAACGGCCTAGGGGAAAAGTACGCATACTGTTGTAATCGGGCGAGATTCTACCTTCAGATGCAACAGAAATTTTGCGGATTGGTCAATCCGTTCGCGAGATATGGCAGTTTGGAAGTAAGAAACGCTTGAGAAACTCAAAATTTTCGCAGTTCTGATGCACGAAACGAATAACTAGAACGGCCTAGGGGAAAAGTACGCATACCGTTGTAATCGGGCGAGATTCTACCTTCAGATGCAACAGAAATTTTGCGGATTGGTCAATCCGTTCGCGAGATATGGCAGTTTGGAAGTAAGAAACGCTTGAGAAACTCAAAATTTTCGCAGTTCTGTTGCTCGAAACGAATAACTAGAACGGCCTAGGGGAAAAGTACGCATACAGTTTTAATCGGGCGAGTTTCCACTTTCAGATGCAACAGAAATTTTGCGGATTGGTCAATCCGTTCGCGAGATATGGCAGTTTGGAAGTAAGAAACGCTAGAGAAACTCCAAATTTTCGCAGTTCTGATGCTCGACAAGCATAACAAGAACGGCCTAGGGGAAAAGCACGCATACAGTTGTAATCGGGCGAGTTTCCACTTTCAGATGCAACAGAAATTTTGCGGATTGGTCAATTCGTTCGCGAGATGTGGCAGTTTGTAGGTAAGAAACGCTTGAGAAACTCAAAATTTTCGCAGTTCTGATGCTCGAAACGAATAACTAGAACGGCCTAGGGGAAAAGTACGCATACAGTTGTAATCGGGCGAGTTTCTACTTTCAGATGCAACAGAAATTTTGCGGATTGGTCAATCCGTTCGCGAGATATGGCAGTTTGGAGGTAAGGAACGCTTGAGAAACTCAAAATTTTCGCAGTTCTGATGCTCGACAAGCATAACTAGAACGGCCTAGGGGAAAAGTACGCATACAGTTGTAATCGGGCGAGTTTCCACTTTCAGATGCAACAGAAATTTTGCGGACTGGTCAATCCGTTCGCGAGATATGGCAGTTTGGAAGTAAGAAACGCTTGAGAAACTCAAAATTTTCGCAGTTCTGATGCTCGAAACGAATTACTAGGGCTGCCTAGGGGAAAAGTACGCATACCGTTGTAATCGGGCGAGTTTCTGCTTTCAGATGCATCAGAAATTTTGCGGATTGGTCAATCCGTTCGCGAGATGTGGCAGTTTGTAGGTAAGAAACGCTTGAGAAACTCAAAATTTTCGCAGTTCTGATGCTCGAAACGAATAACTAGAACGGCCTAGGGGAAAAGTACGCATACAGTTGTAATCGGGCGAGTTTCTACTTTCAGATGCAACAGAAATTTTGCGGATTGGTCAATCCGTTCGCGAGATATGGCAGTTTGGAGGTAAGGAACGCTTGAGAAACTCAAAATTTTCGCAGTTCTGATGCTCGACAAGCATAACTAGAACGGCCTAGGGGAAAAGTACGCATACAGTTGTAATCGGGCGAGTTTCCACTTTCAGATGCAACAGAAATTTTGCGGACTGGTCAATCCGTTCGCGAGATATGGCAGTTTGGAAGTAAGAAACGCTTGAGAAACTCAAAATTTTCGCAGTTCTGATGCTCGAAACGAATTACTAGGGCTGCCTAGGGGAAAAGTACGCATACCGTTGTAATCGGGCGAGTTTCTGCTTTCAGATGCATCAGAAATTTTGCGGATTGGTCAATCCGTTCGCGAGATGTGGCAGTTTGTAGGTAAGAAACGCTTGAGAAACTCAAAATTTTCGCAGTTCTGATGCTCGAAACGAATAACTAGAACGGCCTAGGGGAAAAGTACGCATACCGTTGTAATCGGGCGAGTTTCTACCTTCAGATGCAACAGAAATTTTGCGGATTGGTCAATCCGTTCGCGAGATATGGCAGTTTGGAAGTAAGAAACGCTTGAGATACTCAAAATTTTCGCAGTTCTGATGCTCGAAACGAATATCTCGAACGGCCTAGGGGAAAAGTACGCATACCGTTGTAATCGGGCGAGTTTCTACCTTCAGATGCAACAGAAATTTTGCGGATTGGTCAATCCGTTCGCGAGATATGGCAGTTTGGAAGTAAGAAACGCTTGAGAAACTCAAAATTTTCGTAGTTCTGATGCTCGAAACGAATAACTAGAACGGCCTAGGGGAAAAGTACGCTTACCGTGGTAATCGGGCGAGTTTCTACTTTCAGATGCAACAGAAATTTTGCGGATTGGTCAATCCGTTCGCGAGATATGGCAGTTTGGAGGTAAGCAACGCTTGAGAAACTCAAAATTTTCGCAGTTCTGTTGCTCGAAGCGAATAACTAGAACGGCCTAGGCGAAAAGTACGCACACAGTTGTAATCGGGCGAGTTTCTACTTTCAGATGCAACAGAAATTTTGCGGATTGGTCAATCCGTTCGCGAGATATGGCAGTTTGGAGGTAAGAAACGCTTGAGAAACTCAACATTTTCGCAGTTCTGATGCTCGACAAGCATAACTAGAACGGCCTAGGGGAAAAGTACGCATACAGTTGTAATCGGGCGAGTTTCCACTTTCAGATGCAACAGAAATTTTGCGGATTGGTCAGTCCGTTCGCGAGATATGGCAGTTTGGAAGTAAGAAACGCTTGAGAAACTCAAAATTTTCGCAGTTCTGATGCTCGAAACGAATAACTAGAACGGCCTAGGGGAAAAGTACGCATACCGTTGTAATCGGGCGAGTTTCTACATTCAGATGCAACAGAAATTTTGCGGATTGGTCAATCCGTTCGCGAGATATGGCAGTTTGGAAGTAAGAAACGCTTGAGAAACTCAAAATTTTCGCAGTTCTGATGCTCGAAACCAATAACTAGAACGGCCTAGGGGAAAAGTACGCATACCGTTGTAATCGGGCGAGTTTCTACTTTCAGATGCAACAGAAATTTTGCGGATTGGTCAATCCGTTCGCGAGATGTGGCAGTTTGTAGGTAAGAAACGCTTGAGAAACTCAAAATTTTCGCAGTTCTGATGCTCGAAACGAATAACTAGAACGGCCTAGGGGAAAAGTACGCATACCGTTGTAATCGGGCGAGTTTCTACTTTCAGATGCAACAGAAATTTTGCGGATTGGTCAATCCGTTCGCGAGATATGGCAGTTTGGAGGTAAAAACGCTTGAGAAACTCAAAATTTTCGCAGTTCTGATGCTCGAAGCGAATAACTAGAACGGCCTAGGGGAAAAGTACGCATAGTGTTGTAATCGGGCGAGTTTCTACTTTCAGATGCAACAGAAATTTTGCGGATTGGTCAATCCGTTCGCGAGATGTGGCAGTTTGTAGGTAAGAAACGCTTGAGAAACTCAAAATTTTCGCAGTTCTGATGCTCGAAACGAATAACTAGAACGGCCTAGGGGAAAAGTACGCATACCGTTGTAATCGGGCGAGTTTCTACCTTCAGATGCAACAGAAATTTTGCGGTTTGGTCAATCCGTTCGCGAGATATGGCAGTTTGGAAGTAAGAAACGCTCGAGATACTCAAAATTTTCGCAGTTCTGATGCTCGAAACGAATAACTCGAACGGCCTAGGGGAAAAGTACGCATACCGTTGTAATCGGGCGAGTTTCTACTTTCAGATGCAACAGAAATTTTGCGGATTGGTCAACCCGTTCGCGAGATATCGCAGTTTGGAGGTAAGAAACGCTTGAGAAACTCAAAATTTTCGCAGTTCTGATGCTCGAAACGAATAACTAGAACGGCCTAGGGGAAAAGTACGCATACTGTTGTAATCGGGCGAGATTCTACCTTCAGATGCAACAGAAATTTTGCGGATTGGTCAATCCGTTCGCGAGATATGGCAGTTTGGAAGTAAGAAACGCTTGAGAAACTCAAAATTTTCGCAGTTCTGATGCACGAAACGAATAACTAGAACGGCCTAGGGGAAAAGTACGCATACCGTTGTAATCGGGCGAGATTCTACCTTCAGATGCAACAGAAATTTTGCGGATTGGTCAATCCGTTCGCGAGATATGGCAGTTTGGAAGTAAGAAACGCTTGAGAAACTCAAAATTTTCGCAGTTCTGTTGCTCGAAACGAATAACTAGAACGACCTAGGGGAAAAGTACGCATACAGTTGTAATCGGGCGAGTTTCTACTTTCAGATGCAACAGAAATTTTGCGGATTGGTCAACCCGTTCGCGAGATATCGCAGTTTGGAGGTAAGAAACGCTTGAGAAACTCAAAATTTTCGCAGTTCTGATGCTCGAAACGAATAACTAGAACGGCCTAGGGGAAAAGTACGCATACTGTTGTAATCGGGCGAGTTTCCACTTTCAGATGCAACAGAAATTTTGCGGACTGGTCAATCCGTTCGCGAGATATGGCAGTTTGGAAGTAAGAAACGCTTGAGAAACTCAAAATTTTCGCAGTTCTGATGCTCGAAACGAATTACTAGGGCTGCCTAGGGGAAAAGTACGCATACCGTTGTAATCGGGCGAGTTTCTGCTTTCAGATGCATCAGAAATTTTGCGGATTGGTCAATCCGTTCGCGAGATGTGGCAGTTTGTAGGTAAGAAACGCTTGAGAAACTCAAAATTTTCGCAGTTCTGATGCTCGAAACGAATAACTAGAACGGCCTAGGGGAAAAGTACGCATACTGTTGTAATCGGGCGAGATTCTACCTTCAGATGCAACAGAAATTTTGCGGATTGGTCAATCCGTTCGCGAGATATGGCAGTTTGGAGGTAAGGAACGCTTGAGAAACTCAAAATTTTCGCAGTTCTGATGCTCGACAAGCATAACAAGAACGGCCTAGGGGAAAAGCACGCATACAGTTGTAATTGGGCGAGTTTCCACTTTCAGATGCAACAGAAATTTTGCGGATTGGTCAATCCGTTCGCGAGATATGGCAGTTTGGAAGTAAGAAACGCTTGAGAAACTCAAAATTTTCGCAGTTCTGATGCTCGAAACGAATTACTAGGGCTGCCTAGGGGAAAAGTACGCATACCGTTGTAATCGGGCGAGTTTCTGCTTTCAGATGCATCAGAAATTTTGCGGATTGGTCAATCCGTTCGCGAGATGTGGCAGTTTGTAGGTAAGAAACGCTTGAGAAACTCAAAATTTTCGCAGTTCTGGTGCTCGAAACGAATAACTAGAACGGCCTAGGGGAAAAGTACGCATACAGTTGTAATCGGGCGAGTTTCTACTTTCAGATGCAACAGAAATTTTGCGGATTGGTCAACCCGTTCGCGAGATATCGCAGTTTGGAGGTAAGAAACGCTTGAGAAACTCAAAATTTTCGCAGTTCTGATGCTCGAAACGAATAACTAGAACGGCCTAGGGGAAAAGTACGCATACTGTTGTAATCGGGCGAGTTTCCACTTTCAGATGCAACAGAAATTTTGCGGACTGGTCAATCCTTTCGCGAGATATGGCAGTTTGGAAGTAAGAAACGCTTGAGAAACTCAAAATTTTCGCAGTTCTGATGCTCGAAACGAATTACTAGGGCTGCCTAGGGGAAAAGTACGCATACCGTTGTAATCGGGCGAGTTTCTACATTCAGATGCAACAGAAATTTTGCGGATTGGTCAATCCGTTCGCGAGATATGGCAGTTTGGAAGTAAGAAACGCTTGAGAAACTCAAAATTTTCGCAGTTCTGATGCTCGAAACCAATAACTAGAACGGCCTAGGGGAAAAGTACGCATACCGTTGTAATCGGGCGAGTTTCTACTTTCAGATGCAACAGAAATTTTGCGGATTGGTCAATCCGTTCGCGAGATGTGGCAGTTTGTAGGTAAGAAACGCTTGAGAAACTCAAAATTTTCGCAGTTCTGATGCTCGAAACGAATAACTAGAACGGCCTAGGGGAAAAGTACGCATACCGTTGTAATCGGGCGAGTTTCTACTTTCAGATGCAACAGAAATTTTGCGGATTGGTCAATCCGTTCGCGAGATATGGCAGTTTGGAGGTAAAAACGCTTGAGAAACTCAAAATTTTCGCAGTTCTGATGCTCGAAGCGAATAACTAGAACGGCCTAGGGGAAAAGTACGCATAGTGTTGTAATCGGGCGAGTCTCTACTTTCAGATGCAACAGAAATTTTGCGGATTGGTCAATCCGTTCGCGAGATGTGGCAGTTTGTAGGTAAGAAACGCTTGAGAAACTCAAAATTTTCGCAGTTCTGATGCTCGAAACGAATAACTAGAACGGCCTAGGGGAAAAGTACGCATACCGTTGTAATCGGGCGAGTTTCTACCTTCAGATGCAACAGAAATTTTGCGGTTTGGTCAATCCGTTCGCGAGATATGGCAGTTTGGAAGTAAGAAACGCTCGAGATACTCAAAATTTTCGCAGTTCTGATGCTCGAAACGAATAACTCGAACGGCCTAGGGGAAAAGTACGCATACCGTTGTAATCGGGCGAGTTTCTACTTTCAGATGCAACAGAAATTTTGCGGATTGGTCAACCCGTTCGCGAGATATCGCAGTTTGGAGGTAAGAAACGCTTGAGAAACTCAAAATTTTCGCAGTTCTGATGCTCGAAACGAATAACTAGAACGGCCTAGGGGAAAAGTACGCATACTGTTGTAATCGGGCGAGATTCTACCTTCAGATGCAACAGAAATTTTGCGGATTGGTCAATCCGTTCGCGAGATATGGCAGTTTGGAAGTAAGAAACGCTTGAGAAACTCAAAATTTTCGCAGTTCTGATGCACGAAACGAATAACTAGAACGGCCTAGGGGAAAAGTACGCATACCGTTGTAATCGGGCGAGATTCTACCTTCAGATGCAACAGAAATTTTGCGGATTGGTCAATCCGTTCGCGAGATATGGCAGTTTGGAAGTAAGAAACGCTTGAGAAACTCAAAATTTTCGCAGTTCTGTTGCTCGAAACGAATAACTAGAACGGCCTAGGGGAAAAGTACGCATACAGTTTTAATCGGGCGAGTTTCCACTTTCAGATGCAACAGAAATTTTGCGGATTGGTTAATCCGTTCGCGAGATATGGCAGTTTGGAAGTAAGAAACGCTTGAGAAACTCAAAATTTTCGCAGTTCTGTTGCTCGAAACGAATAACTAGAACGGCCTAGGGGAAAAGTACGCATACAGTTGTAATCGGGCGAGTTTCTACTTTCAGATGCAACAGAAATTTTGCGGATTGGTCAATCCGTTCGCGAGATATGGCAGTTTGGAGGTAAGGAACGCTTGAGAAACTCAAAATTTTCGCAGTTCTGATGCTCGACAAGCATAACAAGAACGGCCTAGGGGAAAAGCACGCATACAGTTGTAATCGGGCGAGTTTCCACTTTCAGATGCAACAGAAATTTTGCGGATTGGTCAATCCGTTCGCGAGATATGGCAGTTTGGAAGTAAGAAACGCTTGAGAAACTCAAAATTTTCGCAGTTCTGATGCTCGAAACGAATTACTAGGGCTGCCTAGGGGAAAAGTACGCATACCGTTGTAATCGGGCGAGTTTCTGCTTTCAGATGCATCAGAAATTTTGCGGATTGGTCAATCCGTTCGCGAGATGTGGCAGTTTGTAGGTAAGAAACGCTTGAGAAACTCAAAATTTTCGCAGTTCTGGTGCTCGAAACGAATAACTAGAACGGCCTAGGGGAAAAGTACGCATACAGTTGTAATCGGGCGAGTTTCTACTTTCAGATGCAACAGAAATTTTGCGGATTGGTCAATCCGTTCGCGAGATATGGCAGTTTGGAGGTAAGGAACGCTTGAGAAACTCAAAATTTTCGCTGTTCTGATGCTCGACAAGCATAACTAGAACGGCCTAGGGGAAAAGTACGCATACAGTTGTAATCGGGCGAGTTTCCACTTTCAGATGCAACAGAAATTTTGCGGACTGGTCAATCCGTTCGCGAGATATGGCAGTTTGGAAGTAAGAAACGCTTGAGAAACTCAAAATTTTCGCAGTTCTGATGCTCGAAACGAATTACTAGGGCTGCCTAGGGGAAAAGTACGCATACCGTTGTAATCGGGCGAGTTTCTGCTTTCAGATGCATCAGAAATTTTGCGGATTGGTCAATCCGTTCGCGAGATGTGGCAGTTTGTAGGTAAGAAACGCTTGAGAAACTCAAAATTTTCGCAGTTCTGATGCTCGAAACGAATAACTAGAACGGCCTAGGGGAAAAGTACGCATACCGTTGTAATCGGGCGAGTTTCTACCTTCAGATGCAACAGAAATTTTGCGGATTGGTCAATCCGTTCGCGAGATATGGCAGTTTGGAAGTAAGAAACGCTTGAGATACTCAAAATTTTCGCAGTTCTGATGCTCGAAACGAATATCTCGAACGGCCTAGGGGAAAAGTACGCATACCGTTGTAATCGGGCGAGTTTCTACCTTCAGATGCAACAGAAATTTTGCGGATTGGTCAATCCGTTCGCGAGATATGGCAGTTTGGAAGTAAGAAACGCTTGAGAAACTCAAAATTTTCGTAGTTCTGATGCTCGAAACGAATAACTAGAACGGCCTAGGGGAAAAGTACGCTTACCGTGGTAATCGGGCGAGTTTCTACTTTCAGATGCAACAGAAATTTTGCGGATTGGTCAATCCGTTCGCGAGATATGGCAGTTTGGAGGTAAGCAACGCTTGAGAAACTCAAAATTTTCGCAGTTCTGTTGCTCGAAGCGAATAACTAGAACGGCCTAGGCGAAAAGTACGCACACAGTTGTAATCGGGCGAGTTTCTACTTTCAGATGCAACAGAAATTTTGCGGATTGGTCAATCCGTTCGCGAGATATGGCAGTTTGGAGGTAAGAAACGCTTGAGAAACTCAACATTTTCGCAGTTCTGATGCTCGACAAGCATAACTAGAACGGCCTAGGGGAAAAGTACGCATACAGTTGTAATCGGGCGAGTTTCCACTTTCAGATGCAACAGAAATTTTGCGGATTGGTCAGTCCGTTCGCGAGATATGGCAGTTTGGAAGTAAGAAACGCTTGAGAAACTCAAAATTTTCGCAGTTCTGATGCTCGAAACGAATAACTAGAACGGCCTAGGGGAAAAGTACGCATACCGTTGTAATCGGGCGAGTTTCCACATTCAGATGCAACAGAAATTTTGCGGATTGGTCAATCCGTTCGCGAGATATGGCAGTTTGGAAGTAAGAAACGCTTGAGAAACTCAAAATTTTCGCAGTTCTGATGCTCGAAACCAATAACTAGAACGGCCTAGGGGAAAAGTACGCATACCGTTGTAATCGGGCGAGTTTCTACTTTCAGATGCAACAGAAATTTTGCGGATTGGTCAATCCGTTCGCGAGATGTGGCAGTTTGTAGGTAAGAAACGCTTGAGAAACTCAAAATTTTCGCAGTTCTGATGCTCGAAACGAATAACTAGAACGGCCTAGGGGAAAAGTACGCATACCGTTGTAATCGGGCGAGTTTCTACTTTCAGATGCAACAGAAATTTTGCGGATTGGTCAATCCGTTCGCGAGATATGGCAGTTTGGAGGTAAAAACGCTTGAGAAACTCAAAATTTTCGCAGTTCTGATGCTCGAAGCGAATAACTAGAACGGCCTAGGGGAAAAGTACGCATAGTGTTGTAATCGGGCGAGTTTCTACTTTCAGATGCAACAGAAATTTTGCGGATTGGTCAATCCGTTCGCGAGATGTGGCAGTTTGTAGGTAAGAAACGCTTGAGAAACTCAAAATTTTCGCAGTTCTGATGCTCGAAACGAATAACTAGAACGGCCTAGGGGAAAAGTACGCATACCGTTGTAATCGGGCGAGTTTCTACCTTCAGATGCAACAGAAATTTTGCGGATTGGTCAATCCGTTCGCGAGATATGGCAGTTTGGAAGTAAGAAACGCTTGAGAAACTCAAAATTTTCGTAGTTCTGATGCTCGAAACGAATAACTAGAACGGCCTAGGGGAAAAGTACGCTTACCGTGGTAATCGGGCGAGTTTCTACTTTCAGATGCAACAGAAATTTTGCGGATTGGTCAATCCGTTCGCGAGATATGGCAGTTTGGAGGTAAGCAACGCTTGAGAAACTCAAAATTTTCGCAGTTCTGTTGCTCGAAGCGAATAACTAGAACGGCCTAGGCGAAAAGTACGCACACAGTTGTAATCGGGCGAGTTTCTACTTTCAGATGCAACAGAAATTTTGCGGATTGGTCAATCCGTTCGCGAGATATGGCAGTTTGGAGGTAAGAAACGCTTGAGAAACTCAACATTTTCGCAGTTCTGATGCTCGACAAGCATAACTAGAACGGCCTAGGGGAAAAGTACGCATACAGTTGTAATCGGGCGAGTTTCCACTTTCAGATGCAACAGAAATTTTGCGGATTGGTCAGTCCGTTCGCGAGATATGGCAGTTTGGAAGTAAGAAACGCTTGAGAAACTCAAAATTTTCGCAGTTCTGATGCTCGAAACGAATAACTAGAACGGCCTAGGGGAAAAGTACGCATACCGTTGTAATCGGGCGAGTTTCTACATTCAGATGCAACAGAAATTTTGCGGATTGGTCAATCCGTTCGCGAGATATGGCAGTTTGGAAGTAAGAAACGCTTGATAAACTCAAAATTTTCGCAGTTCTGATGCTCGAAACCAATAACTAGAACGGCCTAGGGGAAAAGTACGCATACCGTTGTAATCGGGCGAGTTTCTACTTTCAGATGCAACAGAAATTTTGCGGATTGGTCAATCCGTTCGCGAGATGTGGCAGTTTGTAGGTAAGAAACGCTTGAGAAACTCAAAATTTTCGCAGTTCTGATGCTCGAAACGAATAACTAGAACGGCCTAGGGGAAAAGTACGCATACCGTTGTAATCGGGCGAGTTTCTACTTTCAGATGCAACAGAAATTTTGCGGATTGGTCAATCCGTTCGCGAGATATGGCAGTTTGGAGGTAAAAACGCTTGAGAAACTCAAAATTTTCGCAGTTCTGATGCTCGAAGCGAATAACTAGAACGGCCTAGGGGAAAAGTACGCATAGTGTTGTAATCGGGCGAGTTTCTACTTTCAGATGCAACAGAAATTTTGCGGATTGGTCAATCCGTTCGCGAGATGTGGCAGTTTGTAGGTAAGAAACGCTTGAGAAACTCAAAATTTTCGCAGTTCTGATGCTCGAAACGAATAACTAGAACGGCCTAGGGGAAAAGTACGCATACCGTTGTAATCGGGCGAGTTTCTACCTTCAGATGCAACAGAAATTTTGCGGTTTGGTCAATCCGTTCGCGAGATATGGCAGTTTGGAAGTAAGAAACGCTCGAGATACTCAAAATTTTCGCAGTTCTGATGCTCGAAACGAATAACTCGAACGGCCTAGGGGAAAAGTACGCATACCGTTGTAATCGGGCGAGTTTCTACTTTCAGATGCAACAGAAATTTTGCGGATTGGTCAACCCGTTCGCGAGATATCGCAGTTTGGAGGTAAGAAACGCTTGAGAAACTCAAAATTTTCGCAGTTCTGTTGCTCGAAACGAATAACTAGAACGGCCTAGGGGAAAAGTACGCATACAGTTTTAATCGGGCGAGTTTCCACTTTCAGATGCAACAGAAATTTTGCGGATTGGTTAATCCGTTCGCGAGATATGGCAGTTTGGAAGTAAGAAACGCTTGAGAAACTCAAAATTTTCGCAGTTCTGTTGCTCGAAACGAATAACTAGAACGGCCTAGGGGAAAAGTACGCATACAGTTGTAATCGGGCGAGTTTCTACTTTCAGATGCAACAGAAATATTGCGGATTGGTCAATCCGTTCGCGAGATATGGCAGTTTGGAGGTAAGGAACGCTTGAGAAACTCAAAATTTTCGCAGTTCTGATGCTCAACAAGCATAACAAGAACGGCCTAGGGGAAAAGCACGCATACAGTTGTAATCGGGCGAGTTTCCACTTTCAGATGCAACAGAAATTTTGCGGATTGGTCAATCCGTTCGCGAGATATGGCAGTTTGGAAGTAAGAAACGCTTGAGAAACTCAAAATTTTCGCAGTTCTGATGCTCGAAACGAATTACTAGGGCTGCCTAGGGGAAAAGTACGCATACCGTTGTAATCGGGCGAGTTTCTGCTTTCAGATGCATCAGAAATTTTGCGGATTGGTCAATCCGTTCGCGAGATGTGGCAGTTTGTAGGTAAGAAACGCTTGAGAAACTCAAAATTTTCGCAGTTCTGGTGCTCGAAACGAATAACTAGAACGGCCTTGGGGAAAAGTACGCATACAGTTGTAATCGGGCGAGTTTCTACTTTCAGATGCAACAGAAATTTTGCGGATTGGTCAATCCGTTCGCGAGATATGGCAGTTTGGAGGTAAGGAACGCTTGAGAAACTCAAAATTTTCGCAGTTCTGATGCTCGACAAGCATAACTAGAACGGCCTAGGGGAAAAGTACGCATACAGTTGTAATCGGGCGAGTTTCCACTTTCAGATGCAACAGAAATTTTGCGGACTGGTCAATCCGTTCGCGAGATATGGCAGTTTGGAAGTAAGAAACGCTTGAGAAACTCAAAATTTTCGCAGTTCTGATGCTCGAAACGAATTACTAGGGCTGCCTAGGGGAAAAGTACGCATACCGTTGTAATCGGGCGAGTTTCTGCTTTCAGATGCATCAGAAATTTTGCGGATTGGTCAATCCGTTCGCGAGATGTGGCAGTTTGTAGGTAAGAAACGCTTGAGAAACTCAAAATTTTCGCAGTTCTGATGCTCGAAACGAATAACTAGAACGGCCTAGGGGAAAAGTACGCCTACCGTTGTAATCGGGCGAGTTTCTACCTTCAGATGCAACAGAAATTTTGCGGATTGGTCAATCCGTTCGCGAGATATGGCAGTTTGGAAGTAAGAAACGCTTGAGATACTCAAAATTTTCGCAATTCTGATGCTCGAAACGAATATCTCGAACGGCCTAGTGGAAAAGTACGCATACCGTTGTAATCGGGCGAGTTTTTACCTTCAGATGCAACAGAAATTTTGCGGATTGGTCAATCCGTTCGCGAGATATGGCAGTTTGGAAGTAAGAAACGCTTGAGAAACTCAAAATTTTCGCAGTTCTGATGCTCGAAACGAATAACTAGAACGGCCTAGGGAAAAGTACGCTTACCGTGGTAATCGGGCGAGTTTCTACTTTCAGATGCAACAGAAATTTTGCGGATTGGTCAATCCGTTCGCGAGATATGGCAGTTTGGAGGTAAGCAACGCTTGAGAAACTCAAAATTTTCGCAATTCTGTTGCTCGAAGCGAATAACTAGAACGGCCTAGGCGAAAAGTACGCACACAGTTGTAATCGGGCGAGTTTCTACTTTCAGATGCAACAGAAATTTTGCGGATTGGTCAATCCGTTCGCGAGATATGGCAGTATGGAGGTAAGAAACGCTTGAGATACTCAAAATTTTCGCAGTTCTGATGCTCGAAACGAATAACTAGAACGGCCTAGGGGAAAAGTACGCATACCGTTGTAATCGGGCGAGTTTCTACCTTCAGATGCAACAGAAATTTTGCGGATTGGTCAATCTGTTCGCGAGATATGGCAGTTTGGAAGTAAGAAACGCTTGAGAAACTCAAAATTTTCGCAGTTGTGATGCTTGAAACGAATAACTAGAACGGCCTAGGGGAAAAGTACGCATACAGTTGTAATCGGGCGAGTTTCCACTTTCAGATGCAACAGAAATTTTGCGGACTGGTCAATCCGTTCGCGAGATATGGCAGTTTGGAGGTAAGGAACGCTTGAGAAACTCAAAATTTTCGCAGTTCTGATGCTCGACAAGCATAACAAGAACGGCCTAGGGGAAAAGCACGCATACAGTTGTAATCGGGCGAGTTTCCACTTTCAGATGCAACAGAAATTTTGCGGATTGGTCAATCCGTTCGCGAGATATGGCAGTTTGGAAGTAAGAAACGCTTGAGAAACTCAAAATTTTCGCAGTTCTGATGCTCGAAACGAATTACTAGGGCTGCCTAGGGGAAAAGTACGCATACCGTTGTAATCGGGCGAGTTTCTGCTTTCAGATGCATCAGAAATTTTGCGGATTGGTCAATCCGTTCGCGAGATGTGGCAGTTTGTAGGTAAGAAACGCTTGAGAAACTCAAAATTTTCGCAGTTCTGATGCTCGAAACGAATAACTAGAACGGCCTAGGGGAAAAGTACGCATACAGTTGTAATCGGGCGAGTTTCTACTTTCAGATGCAACAGAAATTTTGCGGATTGGTCAATCCGTTCGCGAGATATGGCAGTTTGGAGGTAAGGAACGCTTGAGAAACTCAAAATTTTCGCAGTTCTGATGCTCGAAACGAATAACTAGAACGGCCTAGGGGAAAAGTACGCATACAGTTGTAATCGGGCGAGTTTCTACTTTCAGATGCAACAGAAATTTTGCGGATTGGTCAATCCGTTCGCGAGATATGGCAGTTTGGAGGTAAGGAACGCTTGAGAAACTCAAAATTTTCGCAGTTCTGATGCTCGACAAGCATAACTAGAACGGCCTAGGGGAAAAGTACGCATACAGTTGTAATCGGGCGAGTTTCTACTTTCAGATGCAACAGAAATTTTGCGGATTGGTCAATCCGTTCGCGAGATATGGCAGTTTGGAGGTAAGGAACGCTTGAGAAACTCAAAATTTTCGCAGTTCTGATGCTCGACAAGCATAACTAGAACGGCCTAGGGGAAAAGTACGCATACAGTTGTAATCGGGCGAGTTTCCACTTTCAGATGCAACAGAAATTTTGCGGACTGGTCAATCCGTTCGCGAGATATGGCAGTTTGGAAGTAAGAAACGCTTGAGAAACTCAAAATTTTCGCAGTTCTGATGCTCGAAACGAATTACTAGGGCTGCCTAGGGGAAAAGTACGCATACCGTTGTAATCGGGCGAGTTTCTGCTTTCAGATGCATCAGAAATTTTGCGGATTGGTCAATCCGTTCGCGAGATGTGGCAGTTTGTAGGTAAGAAACGCTTGAGAAACTCAAAATTTTCGCAGTTCTGATGCTCGAAACGAATAACTAGAACGGCCTAGGGGAAAAGTACGCCTACCGTTGTAATCGGGCGAGTTTCTACCTTCAGATGCAACAGAAATTTTGCGGATTGGTCAATCCGTTCGCGAGATATGGCAGTTTGGAAGTAAGAAACGCTTGAGATACTCAAAATTTTCGCAATTCTGATGCTCGAAACGAATATCTCGAACGGCCTAGGGGAAAAGTACGCATACCGTTGTAATCGGGCGAGTTTCTACCTTCAGATGCAACAGAAATTTTGCGGATTGGTCAATCCGTTCGCGAGATATGGCAGTTTGGAAGTAAGAAACGCTTGAGAAACTCAAAATTTTCGCAGTTCTGATGCTCGAAACAAATAACTAGAACGGCCTAGGGGAAAAGTACGCTTACCGTGGTAATCGGGCGAGTTTCTACTTTCAGATGCAACAGAAATTTTGCGGATTGGTCAATCCGTTCGCGAGATATGGCAGTTTGGAGGTAAGCAACGCTTGAGAAACTCAAAATTTTCGCAGTTCTGTTGCTCGAAGCGAATAACTAGAACGGCCTAGGCGAAAAGTACGCACACAGTTGTAATCGGGCGAGTTTCTACTTTCAGATGCAACAGAAATTTTGCGGATTGGTCAATCCGTTCGCGAGATGTGGCAGTTTGGAGGTAAGAAACGCTTGAGATACTCAAAATTTTCGCAGTTCTGATGCTCGAAACGAATAACTAGAACGGCCTAGGGGAAAAGTACGCATACCGTTGTAATCGGGCGAGTTTCTACCTTCAGATGCAACAGAAATTTTGCGGATTGGTCAATCTGTTCGCGAGATATGGCAGTTTGGAAGTAAGAAACGCTTGAGAAACTCAAAATTTTCGCTGTTGTGATGCTTGAAACGAATAACTAGAACGGCCTAGGGGAAAAGTACGCATACAGTTGTAATCGGGCGAGTTTCCACTTTCAGATGCAACAGAAATTTTGCGGACTGGTCAATCCGTTCGCGAGATATGGCAGTTTGGAGGTAAGGAACGCTTGAGAAACTCAAAATTTTCGCAGTTCTGATGCTCGACAAGCATAACAAGAACGGCCTAGGGGAAAAGCACGCATACAGTTGTAATCGGGCGAGTTTCCACTTTCAGATGCAACAGAAATTTTGCGGATTGGTCAATCCGTTCGCGAGATATGGCAGTTTGGAAGTAAGAAACGCTTGAGAAACTCAAAATTTTCGCAGTTCTGATGCTCGAAACGAATTACTAGGGCTGCCTAGGGGAAAAGTACGCATACCGTTGTAATCGGGCGAGTTTCTGCTTTCAGATGCATCAGAAATTTTGCGGATTGGTCAATCCGTTCGCGAGATGTGGCAGTTTGTAGGTAAGAAACGCTTGAGAAACTCAAAATTTTCGCAGTTCTGATGCTCGAAACGAATAACTAGAACTGCCTAGGGGAAAAGTACGCATACAGTTGTAATCGGGCGAGTTTCTACTTTCAGATGCAACAGAAATTTTGCGGATTGGTCAATCCGTTCGCGAGATATGGCAGTTTGGAGGTAAGGAACGCTTGAGAAACTCAAAATTTTCGCAGTTCTGATGCTCGACAAGCATAACTAGAACGGCCTAGGGGAAAAGTACGCATACAGTTGTAATCGGGCGAGTTTCCACTTTCAGATGCAACAGAAATTTTGCGGACTGGTCAATCCGTTCGCGAGATATGGCAGTTTGGAAGTAAGAAACGCTTGAGAAACTCAAAATTTTCGCAGTTCTGATGCTCGAAACGAATTACTAGGGCTGCCTAGGGGAAAAGTACGCATACCGTTGTAATCGGGCGAGTTTCTGCTTTCAGATGCATCAGAAATTTTGCGGATTGGTCAATCCGTTCGCGAGATGTGGCAGTTTGTAGGTAAGAAACGCTTGAGAAACTCAAAATTTTCGCAGTTCTGATGCTCGAAACGAATAACTAGAACGGCCTAGGGGAAAAGTACGCCTACCGTTGTAATCGGGCGAGTTTCTACCTTCAGATGCAACAGAAATTTTGCGGATTGGTCAATCCGTTCGCGAGATATGGCAGTTTGGAAGTAAGAAACGCTTGAGATACTCAAAATTTTCGCAATTCTGATGCTCGAAACGAATATCTCGAACGGCCTAGGGGAAAAGTACGCATACCGTTGTAATCGGGCGAGTTTCTACCTTCAGATGCAACAGAAATTTTGCGGATTGGTCAATCCGTTCGCGAGATATGGCAGTTTGGAAGTAAGAAACGCTTGAGAAACTCAAAATTTTCGCAGTTCTGATGCTCGAAACGAATAACTAGAACGGCCTAGGGGAAAAGTACGCTTACCGTGGTAATCGGGCGAGTTTCTACTTTCAGATGCAACAGAAATTTTGCGGATTGGTCAATCCGTTCGCGAGATATGGCAGTTTGGAGGTAAGCAACGCTTGAGAAACTCAAAATTTTCAGAGTTCTGTTGCTCGAAGCGAATAACTAGAACGGCCTAGGCGAAAAGTACGCACACAGTTGTAATCGGGCGAGTTTCTACTTTCAGATGCAACAGAAATTTTGCGGATTGGTCAATCCGTTCGCGAGATATGGCAGTTTGGAGGTAAGAAACGCTTGAGATACTCAAAATTTTCGCAGTTCTGATGCTCGAAACGAATAACTAGAACGGCCTAGGGGAAAAGTACGCATACCGTTGTAATCGGGCGAGTTTCTACCTTCAGATGCAACAGAAATTTTGCGGATTGGTCAATCTGTTCGCGAGATATGGCAGTTTGGAAGTAAGAAACGCTTGAGAAACTCAAAATTTTCGCAGTTGTGATGCTTGAAACGAATAACTAGAACGGCCTAGGGGAAAAGTACGCATACCGTTGTAATCGGGCGAGTTTCTACTTTCAGATGCAACAGAAATTTTGCGGATTGGTCAATCCGTTCGCGAGATATGGCAGTTTGGAGGTAAGAAACGCTTGAGAAACTCAAAATTTTCGCAGTTCTGATGCTCGAAGCGAATAACTAGAACGGCCTAGGCGAAAAGTACGTATACCGTTGTAATCGGGCGAGTTTCTACTTTCAGATGCAACAGAAATTTTGCGGATTGGTCAATCCGTTCGCGAGATATGGCAGTTTGGAGGTAAGCAACGCTTGAGAAACTCAAAATTTTCGCAGTTCTGTTGCTCGAAGCGAATAACTAGAACGGCCTAGGCGAAAAGTACGCACACAGTTGTAATCGGGCGAGTTTCTACTTTCAGATGCAACAGAAATTTTGCGGATTGGTCAATCCGTTCGCGAGATGTGGCAGTTTGGAGGTAAGAAACGCTTGAGATACTCAAAATTTTCGCAGTTCTGATGCTCGAAACGAATAACTAGAACGGCCTAGGGGAAAAGTACGCATACCGTTGTAATCGGGCGAGTTTCTACCTTCAGATGCAACAGAAATTTTGCGGATTGGTCAATCTGTTCGCGAGATATGGCAGTTTGGAAGTAAGAAACGCTTGAGAAACTCAAAATTTTCGCTGTTGTGATGCTTGAAACGAATAACTAGAACGGCCTAGGGGAAAAGTACGCATACAGTTGTAATCGGGCGAGTTTCCACTTTCAGATGCAACAGAAATTTTGCGGACTGGTCAATCCGTTCGCGAGATATGGCAGTTTGGAGGTAAGGAACGCTTGAGAAACTCAAAATTTTCGCAGTTCTGATGCTCGACAAGCATAACAAGAACGGCCTAGGGGAAAAGCACGCATACAGTTGTAATCGGGCGAGTTTCCACTTTCAGATGCAACAGAAATTTTGCGGATTGGTCAATCCGTTCGCGAGATATGGCAGTTTGGAAGTAAGAAACGCTTGAGAAACTCAAAATTTTCGCAGTTCTGATGCTCGAAACGAATTACTAGGGCTGCCTAGGGGAAAAGTACGCATACCGTTGTAATCGGGCGAGTTTCTGCTTTCAGATGCATCAGAAATTTTGCGGATTGGTCAATCCGTTCGCGAGATGTGGCAGTTTGTAGGTAAGAAACGCTTGAGAAACTCAAAATTTTCGCAGTTCTGATGCTCGAAACGAATAACTAGAACTGCCTAGGGGAAAAGTACGCATACAGTTGTAATCGGGCGAGTTTCTACTTTCAGATGCAACAGAAATTTTGCGGATTGGTCAATCCGTTCGCGAGATATGGCAGTTTGGAGGTAAGGAACGCTTGAGAAACTCAAAATTTTCGCAGTTCTGATGCTCGACAAGCATAACTAGAACGGCCTAGGGGAAAAGTACGCATACAGTTGTAATCGGGCGAGTTTCCACTTTCAGATGCAACAGAAATTTTGCGGACTGGTCAATCCGTTCGCGAGATATGGCAGTTTGGAAGTAAGAAACGCTTGAGAAACTCAAAATTTTCGCAGTTCTGATGCTCGAAACGAATTACTAGGGCTGCCTAGGGGAAAAGTACGCATACCGTTGTAATCGGGCGAGTTTCTGCTTTCAGATGCATCAGAAATTTTGCGGATTGGTCAATCCGTTCGCGAGATGTGGCAGTTTGTAGGTAAGAAACGCTTGAGAAACTCAAAATTTTCGCAGTTCTGATGCTCGAAACGAATAACTAGAACGGCCTAGGGGAAAAGTACGCCTACCGTTGTAATCGGGCGAGTTTCTACCTTCAGATGCAACAGAAATTTTGCGGATTGGTCAATCCGTTCGCGAGATATGGCAGTTTGGAAGTAAGAAACGCTTGAGATACTCAAAATTTTCGCAATTCTGATGCTCGAAACGAATATCTCGAACGGCCTAGGGGAAAAGTACGCATACCGTTGTAATCGGGCGAGTTTCTACCTTCAGATGCAACAGAAATTTTGCGGATTGGTCAATCCGTTCGCGAGATATGGCAGTTTGGAAGTAAGAAACGCTTGAGAAACTCAAAATTTTCGCAGTTCTGATGCTCGAAACGAATAACTAGAACGGCCTAGGGGAAAAGTACGCTTACCGTGGTAATCGGGCGAGTTTCTACTTTCAGATGCAACAGAAATTTTGCGGATTGGTCAATCCGTTCGCGAGATATGGCAGTTTGGAGGTAAGCAACGCTTGAGAAACTCAAAATTTTCAGAGTTCTGTTGCTCGAAGCGAATAACTAGAACGGCCTAGGCGAAAAGTACGCACACAGTTGTAATCGGGCGAGTTTCTACTTTCAGATGCAACAGAAATTTTGCGGATTGGTCAATCCGTTCGCGAGATATGGCAGTTTGGAGGTAAGAAACGCTTGAGATACTCAAAATTTTCGCAGTTCTGATGCTCGAAACGAATAACTAGAACGGCCTAGGGGAAAAGTACGCATACCGTTGTAATCGGGCGAGTTTCTACCTTCAGATGCAACAGAAATTTTGCGGATTGGTCAATCTGTTCGCGAGATATGGCAGTTTGGAAGTAAGAAACGCTTGAGAAACTCAAAATTTTCGCAGTTGTGATGCTTGAAACGAATAACTAGAACGGCCTAGGGGAAAAGTACGCATACCGTTGTAATCGGGCGAGTTTCTACTTTCAGATGCAACAGAAATTTTGCGGATTGGTCAATCCGTTCGCGAGATATGGCAGTTTGGAGGTAAGAAACGCTTGAGAAACTCAAAATTTTCGCAGTTCTGATGCTCGAAGCGAATAACTAGAACGGCCTAGGCGAAAAGTACGTATACCGTTGTAATCGGGCGAGTTTCTACTTTCAGATGCAACAGAAATTTTGCGGATTGGTCAATCCGTTCGCGAGATATGGCAGTTTGGAGGTAAGCAACGCTTGAGAAACTCAAAATTTTCGCAGTTCTGTTGCTCGAAACGAATAACTACAACTGCCTAGGGGAAAAGTACGCATACAGTTGTAATCGGGCGAGTTTCTACTTTCAGATGCAACAGAAATTTTGCGGATTGATCAATCCGTTCGCGAGATATGGCAGTTTGGAGGTAAGAAACGCTTGATGAACTCAAAATTTTCGCAGTTCTGATGCTCGACAGGCACAACTAGAACGGCCTAGGGGAAAAGAACGCATACCGTTGTAATCGGGCTAGTTTCTACTTTCAGATGCAACAGAAATTTTGCGGATTGGTCAATTCGTTCGCGAGATATGGCAGTTTGGAGGTAAAAAACGCTTGAGAAACTAAGAATTTTCGCAGTTCTGATGCTCGAAACGAATAACTATAACGGACTAGGGGAAAAGTACGCATACAGTTGTAATCGGGCGGGTTTCTACTCTCAGATGCAACAGAAATTTTGCGGATTGGTCAATCCGTTCGCGAGATATGGCAGTTTGGAGGTAAGAAACGCTTGAGAAACTCAAAATTTTCGCAGTTCTGATGCTCGAAACGAATAACTAGAACGGCCTAGGGGAAAAGTACGCATACCGTTGTAATCGGGGGAGATTCTACATTCAGATGCAACAGAAATTTTGTGCATTGGTCAATCCGTTCGCGAGATATGGCAGTTTGGAAGTAAGAAACGCTTGAGAAACTCAAAATTTTCGCAGTTCTGATGCACGAAACGAATAACTAGAACGGCCTAGGGGAAAAGTACGCATACCGTTGTAATCGGGCGAGATTCTACCTTCAGATGCAACAGAAATTTTGCGGATTGGTCAATCCGTTCGCGAGATATGGCAGTTTGGAAGTAAGAAACGCTTGAGAAACTCAAAATTTTTGCAGTTCTGTTGCACGAAACGAATAACTAGAACCGCCTAGGGGAAAAGTACGCATACTGTTGTAATCGGGCGAGTTTCCACTTTCAGATGCAACAGAAATTTTGCGGATTGGTCAATCCGTTCGCGAGATATGGCAGTTTGGAGGTAAGAAACGCTTGAGAAACTCAAAATTTTCGCAGTTCTGTTGCTCGAAACGAATAACTAGAACGGCCTAGGGGAAAAGTACGCATACAGTTGTAATCGGGCGAGTTTCTACTTTCACATGCAACAGAAATTTTGCGGATTGGTCAATCCGTTCGCGAGATATGGCAGTTTGGAGGTAAGAAACGCTTGATGAACTCAAAATTATCGCAGTTCTGATGCTCGACAGGCACAACTAGAACGGCCTAGGGGAAAAGTACGTATACCGTTGTAATCGGGCGAGTTTCTACTTTCAGATGCAACAGAAATTTTGCGGATTGGTCAATCCGTTCGCGAGATATGGCAGTTTGGAAGTAAGAAACGCTTGAGAAACTCAAAATTTTCGCAGTTCTGATGCTCGAAACGAATTACTAGGGCGGCCTAGGGGAAAAGTACGAATACCATTGTAATCGGGCGAGTTTCTACTTTCAGATGCAACAGAAATTTTGCGGATTGGTCAATCCGTTCGCGAGATATGGCAGTTTGGAAGTAAGAAACGCTTGAGAAACTCAAAATTTTCGCAGTTCTGATGCACGAAACGAATAACTAGAACGGCCTAGGGGAAAAGTACGCATACCGTTGTAATCGGGCGAGTTTCTACTTTCAGATGCAACAGAAATTTTGCGGATTGGTCAATCCGTTCGCGAGATATGGCAGTTTGGAGGTAAGAAACGCTTGAGATACTCAAAATTTTCGCAGTTCTGATGCTCGAAACGAATAACTAGAACGGCCTAGGAGAAAAGTACGCATACCGTTGTAATCGGGCGAGTTTCTACCTTCAGATGCAACAGAAATTTTGCGGATTGGTCAATCTGTTCGCGAGATATGGCAGTTTGGAAGTAAGAAACGCTTGAGAAACTCAAAATTTTCGCAGTTGTGATGCTTGAAACGAATAACTAGAACGGCCTAGGGGAAAAGTACGCATACCGTTGTAATCGGGCGAGTTTCTACTTTCAAATGCAACAGAAATTTTGCGGATTGGTCAATACGTTCGCGAGATATGACAGTTTGGAGGTAAGAAACGCTTGAGAAACTCAAAATTTTCGCAGTTCTGATGCTCGAAGCGAATAACTAGAACGGCCTAGGCGAAAAGTACGTATACCGTTGTAATCGGGCGAGTTTCTACTTTCAGATGCAACAGAAATTTTGCGGATTGGTCAATCCGGTCGCGAGATATGGCAGTTTGGAGGTAAGCAACGCTTGAGAAACTCAAAATTTTCGCAGTTCTGTTGCTCGAAACGAATAACTAGAACGGCCTAGGGGAAAAGTACGCATACAGTTGTAATCGGGCGAGTTTCTACTTTCACATGCAACAGAAATTTTGCGGATTGGTCAATCCGTTCGCGAGATATGGCAGTTTGGAGGTAAGAAACGCTTGATGAACTCAAAATTATCGCAGTTCTGATGCTCGACAGGCACAACTAGAACGGCCTAGGGGAAAAGTACGTATACCGTTGTAATCGGGCGAGTTTCTACTTTCAGATGCAACAGAAATTTTGCGGATTGGTCAATTCGTTCGCGAGATATGGCAGTTTGGAGGTAAGAAACGCTTGAGAAACTAAGAATTTTCGCAGTTCTGATGCTCGAAACGAATAACTAGAACGGCCTAGGGGAAAAGTACGCATACCGTTGTAATCGGGCGAGATTCTACCTTCAGATGCAACAGAAATTTTGCGGATTGGTCAATCCGTTCGCGAGATATGGCAGTTTGGAAGTAAGAAACGCTTGAGAAACTCAAAATTTTCGCAGTTCTGATGCTCGAAACGAATAACTAGAACGGCCTAGGGGAAAAGTACGCATACCGTTGTAATCGGGCGAGATTCTACCTTCAGATGCAACAGAAATTTTGCGGATTGGTCAATCCGTTCGCGAGATATGGCAGTTTGGAAGTAAGAAACGCTTGAAAAACTCAAAATTTTCGCAGTTCTGATGCACGAAACGAATAACTAGAACGGCCTAGGGGAAAAGTACGCATACCGTTGTAATCGGGCGAGATTCTACCTTCAGATGCAACAGAAATTTTGCGGATTGGTCAATCCGTTCGCGAGATATGGCAGTTTGGAAGTAAGAAACGCTTGAGAAACTCAAAATTTTCGCAGTTCTGTTGCTCGAAACGAATAACTAGAACGGTCTAGGGGAAAAGTACGCATACAGTTTTAATCGGGCGAGTTTCCACTTTCAGATGCAACAGAAATTTTGCGGATTGGTCAATCCGTTCGCGAGATATGGCAGTTTGGAAGTAAGAAACGCTTGAGAAACTCAAAATTTTCGCAGTTCTGTTGCTCGAAACGAATAACTAGAACGGCCTAGGGGAAAAGTACGCATACAGTTGTAATCGGGCGAGTTTCTACTTTCAGATGCAACAGAAATTTTGCGGATTGGTCAATCCGTTCACGAGATATGGCAGTTTGGAGGTAAGGAACGCTTGAGAAACTCAAAATTTTCGCAGTTCTGATGCTCGACAAGCATAACAAGAACGGCCTAGGGGAAAAGCACGCATACAGTTGTAATCGGGCGAGTTTCCACTTTCAGATGCAACAGAAATTTTGCGGATTGGTCAATCCGTTCGCGAGATATGGCAGTTTGGAAGTAAGAAACGCTTGAGAAACTCAAAATTTTCGCAGTTCTGATGCTCGAAACGAATTACTAGGGCTGCCTAGGGGAAAAGTACGCATACCGTTGTAATCGGGCGAGATTCTACCTTCAGATGCAACAGAAATTTTGCGGATTGGTCAATCCGTTCGCGAGATATGGCAGTTTGGAAGTAAGAAACGCTTGAAAAACTCAAAATTTTCGCAGTTCTGATGCACGAAACGAATAACTAGAACGGCCTAGGGGAAAAGTACGCATACCGTTGTAATCGGGCGAGATTCTACCTTCAGATGCAACAGAAATTTTGCGGATTGGTCAATCCGTTCGCGAGATATGGCAGTTTGGAAGTAAGAAACGCTTGAGAAACTCAAAATTTTCGCAGTTCTGTTGCTCGAAACGAATAACTAGAACGGTCTAGGGGAAAAGTACGCATACAGTTTTAATCGGGCGAGTTTCCACTTTCAGATGCAACAGAAATTTTGCGGATTGGTCAATCCGTTCGCGAGATATGGCAGTTTGGAAGTAAGAAACGCTTGAGAAACTCAAAATTTTCGCAGTTCTGTTGCTCGAAACGAATAACTAGAACGGCCTAGGGGAAAAGTACGCATACAGTTGTAATCGGGCGAGTTTCTACTTTCAGATGCAACAGAAATTTTGCGGATTGGTCAATCCGTTCGCGAGATATGGCAGTTTGGAGGTAAGGAACGCTTGAGAAACTCAAAATTTTCGCAGTTCTGATGCTCGACAAGCATAACAAGAACGGCCTAGGGGAAAAGCACGCATACAGTTGTAATCGGGCGAGTTTCCACTTTCAGATGCAACAGAAATTTTGCGGATTGGTCAATCCGTTCGCGAGATATGGCAGTTTGGAAGTAAGAAACGCTTGAGAAACTCAAAATTTTTGCAGTTCTGATGCTCGAAACGAATTACTAGGGCTGCCTAGGGGAAAAGTGCGCATACCGTTGTAATCGGGCGAGTTTCTGCTTTCAGATGCATCAGAAATTTTGCGGATTGGTCAATCCGTTCGCGAGATGTGGCAGTTTGTAGGTAAGAAACGCTTGAGAAACTCAAAATTTTCGCAGTTCTGATGCTCGAAACGAATAACTAGAACGGCCTAGGGGAAAAGTACGCATACAGTTGTAATCGGGCGAGTCTCTACTTTCAGATGCAACAGAAATTTTGCGGATTGGTCAATCCGTTCGCGAGATATGGCAGTTTGGAGGTAAGGAACGCTTGAGAAACTCAAAATTTTCGCAGTTCTGATGCTCGACAAGCATAACTAGAACGGCCTAGGGGAAAAGTACGCATACAGTTGTAATCGGGCGAGTTTCCACTTTCAGATGCAACAGAAATTTTGCGGACTGGTCAATCCGTTCGCGAGATATGGCAGTTTGGAAGTAAGAAACGCTTGAGAAACTCAAAATTTTCGCAGTTCTGATGCTCGAAACGAATTACTAGGGCTGCCTAGGGGAAAAGTACGCATACCGTTGTAATCGGGCGAGTTTCTACCTTCAGATGCAACAGAAATTTTGCGGATTGGTCAATCCGTTCGCGAGATATGGCAGTTTGGAAGTAAGAAACGCTTGAGAAACTCAAAATTTTCGCAGTTCTGATGCTCGAAACGAATAACTAGAACGGCCTAGGGGAAAAGTACGCATGCCGTTGTAAACGGGCGAGTTTCTACCTTCAGATGCAACAGAAATTTTGCGGATTGGTCAATCCGTTCGCGAGATATGGCAGTTTGGAAGTAAGAAACGCTTGAGATACTCAAAATTTTCGCAGTTCTGATGCTCGAAACGAATATCTCGAACGGCCTAGGGGAAAAGTACGCATACCGTTGTAATCGGGCGAGTTTCTACCTTCAGATGCAACAGAAATTTTGCGGATTGGTCAATCCGTTCGCGAGATATGGCAGTTTGGAAGTAAGAAACGCTTGAGAAACTCAAAATTTTCGCAGTTCTGATGCTCGAAACGAATAACTAGAACGGCCTAGGGGAAAAGTACGCTTACCGTGGTAATCGGGCGAGTTTCTACTTTCAGATGCAACAGGAATTTTGCGGATTGGTCAATCCGTTCGCGAGATATGGCAGTTTGGAGGTAAGCAACGCTTGAGAAACTCAAAATTTTCGCAGTTCTGTTGCTCGAAGCGAATAACTAGAACGGCCTAGGCGAAAAGTACGCACACAGTTGTAATCGGGCGAGTTTCTACTTTCAGATGCAACAGAAATTTTGCGGATTGGTCAATCCGTTCGCGAGATATGGCAGTTTGGAGGTAAGAAACGCTTGAGAAACTCAAAATTTTCGCAGTTCTGATGCTCGACAAGCATAACTAGAACGGCCTAGGGGAAAAGTACGCATACAGTTGTAATCGGGCGAGTTTCTACTTTCAGATGCGACAGACATTTTGCGGATTGGTCAATCCATTCGCGAGATATGGCAGTTTGGAAGTAAGAAACGCTTGAGAAACTCAAAATTTTCGCAGTTCTGATGCTCGAAACGAATTACTAGGGCGGCCTAGGGGAAAAGTACGCATACCGTTGTAATCGGGCGAGTTTCTACTTTTAGATGCAACAGAAATTTTGCGGTTTGGTCAATTCGTTCGCGAGATATGGCAGTTTGGAGGTAAGAAACGCTTGAGAAACTCAAAATTTTCGCAGTTCTGATGCTCGAAACGAATAACTAGAACGGCCTAGGGGAAAAGTACGCATACCGTTATAATCGGGCGAGTTTCTACATTCAGATGCAACAGAAATTTTGCGGATTGGTCAATCCGTTCGCGAGATATGGCAGTTTGGAAGTAAGAAACGCTTGAGATACTCAAAATTTTGGCAGTTCTGATGCTCGAAACGAATAACTAGAACGGCCTAGGGGAAAAGTACGCATAGCGTTGTAATCGGGCGAGTTTCTACCTTCAGATGCAACAGAAATTTTGCGGATTGGTCAATCCGTTCGCGAGATATGGCAGTTTGGAAGTAAGAAACGCTTGAGAAACTCAAAATTTTCGCAGTTCTGATGCTCGAAACGAATAACTAGAACGGCCTAGGGGAAAAGTACGCATACCGTTGTGATCGGGCGAGTTTCTACTTTCAGATGCAACAGAAATTTTGCGGATTGGTCAATCCGTTCGCGAGATATGGCAGTTTGGAGGTAAGCAACGCTTGAGAAACTCAAAATTTTCGCAGTTCTGATGCTCGAAACGAATAACTAGGACGGCCTAGGGGAAAAGTACGCATACCGTTGTAATCGGGCGAGTTTCTACTTTCAGATGCAACAGAAATTTTGCGGATTGGTCAATCCGTTCGCGAGATATGGCAGTTTGGAAGTAAGAAACGCTTGAGATACTCAAAATTTTCGCAGTTCTGATGCTCGAAACGAATAACTCGAACGGCCTAGGGGAAAAGTATGCATACCGTTGTAATCGGGCGAGTTTCTACCTTCAGATGCAACAGAAATTTTGCGGATTGGTCAATCCGTTCGCGAGATATGGCAGTTTGGAAGTAAGAAACGCTTGAGAAACTCAAAATTTTCGCAGTTCTGATGCTCGAAACGAATAACTAGAACGGCCTAGGGGAAAAGTACGCATACCGTGGTAATCGGGCGAGTTTCTACTTTCAGATGCAACAGAAATTTTGCGGAATGGTCAATCCGTTCGCGAGATATGGCAGTTTGGAGGTAAGCAACGCTTGAGAAACTCAAAATTTTCGCAGTTCTGTTGCTCGAAACGAATAACTAGAACGGCCTAGGCGAAAAGTACGCACACAGTTGTAATCGGGCGAGTTTCTACTTTCAGATGCAACAGAAATTTTGCGGATTGGTCAATCCGTTCGCGAGATATGGCAGTTTGGAGGTAAGAAACGCTTGAGAAACTCAAAATTTTCGCAGTTCTGATGCTCGACAAGCATAACTAGAACGGCATAGGGGAAAAGTACGCATACAGTTGTAATCGGGCGAGTTTCCACTTTCAGATGCAACAGAAATTTTTCGGATTGGTCAATTCGTTCGCGAGATATGGCAGTTTGGAGGTAAGAAACGCTTGAGAAACTCAAAATTTTCGCAGTTCTGATGCTCGAAACGAATAACTAGAACGGCCTGGGGGAAAAGTACGCATACCGTTGTAATCGGGCGAGTTTCTACATTCAGATGCAACAGAAATTTTGCGGATTGGTCAATCCGTTCGCGAGATATGGCAGTTTGGAAGTAAGAAACGCTTGAGAAACTCAAAATTTTCGCAGTTCTGATGCTCGAAACGAATAACTAGAACGGCCTAGGGGAAAAGTACGCATACCGTTGTGATCGGGCGAGTTTCTACTTTCAGATGCAACAGAAATTTTGCGGAATGGTCAATCCGTTCGCGAGATATGGCAGTTTGGAGGTAAGCAACGCTTGAGAAACTCAAAATTTTCGCAGTTCTGTTGCTCGAAACGAATAACTAGAACGGCCTAGGCGAAAAGTACGCACACAGTTGTAATCGGGCGAGTTTCTACTTTCAGATGCAACAGAAATTTTGCGGATTGGTCAATCCGTTCGCGAGATATGGCAGTTTGGAGGTAAGAAACGCTTGAGAAACTCAAAATTTTCGCAGTTCTGATGCTCGACAAGCATAACTAGAACGGCATAGGGGAAAAGTACGCATACAGTTGTAATCGGGCGAGTTTCCACTTTCAGATGCAACAGAAATTTTTCGGATTGGTCTATTCGTTCGCGAGATATGGCAGTTTGGAGGTAAGAAACGCTTGAGAAACTCAAAATTTTCGCAGTTCTGATGCTCGAAACGAATAACTAGAACGGCCTGGGGGAAAAGTACGCATACCGTTGTAATCGGGCGAGTTTCTACATTCAGATGCAACAGAAATTTTGCGGATTGGTCAATCCGTTCGCGAGATATGGCAGTTTGGAAGTAAGAAACGCTTGAGATACTCAAAATTTTCGCAGTTCTGATGCTCGAAACCAATAACTAGAACGGCCTAGGGGAAAAGTACGCATACCGTTGTAATCGGGCGAGTTTCTACCTTCAGATGCAACAGAAATTTTGCGGATTGGTCAATCCGTTCGCGAGATATGGCAGTTTGGAAGTAAGAAACGCTTGAGAAACTCAAAATTTTCGCAGTTCTGATGCTCGAAACGAATAACTAGAACGGCCTAGGGGAAAAGTACGCATACCGTTGTGATCGGGCGAGTTTCTACTTTCAGATGCAACAGAAATTTTGCGGATTGGTCAATCCGTTCGCGAGATATGGCAGTTTGGAGGTAAGCAACGCTTGAGAAACTCAAAATTTTCGCAGTTCTGTTGCTCGAAACGAATAACTAGAACGGCCTAGGGGAAAAGTACGCACACAGTTGTAATCGGGCGAGTTTCTACTTTCAGATGCAACAGAAATTTTGCGGATTGGTCAATCCGTTCGCGAGATATGGCAGTTTGGAGGTAAGAAACGCTTGAGAAACTCAAAATTTTCGCAGTTCTGATGCTCGACAAGCATAACTAGAACGGCCTAGAGGAAAAGTACGCATACAGTTGTAATCGGGCGAGTTTCCACTTTCAGATGCAACAGAAATTTTGCGGATTGGTCAATCCGTTCGCGAGATATGGCAGTTTGGAAGTAAGAAACGCTTGAGAAACTCAAAATTTTCGCAGTTCTGATGCTCGAAACGAATAACTAGAACGGCCTAGGGGAAAAGTACGCATACCGTTGTGATCGGGCGAGTTTCTACTTTCAGATGCAACAGAAATTTTGCGGATTGGTCAATCCGTTCGCGAGATATGGCAGTTTGGAGGTAAGAAACGCTTGAGAAACTCAAAATTTTCGCAGTTCTGATGCTCGACAAGCATAACTAGAACGGCCTAGAGGAAAAGTACGCGTACAGTTGTAATCGGGCGAGTTTACTTTCAGATGCAACAGAAATTTTGCGGATTGGTCAATCCGTTCGCGAGATATGGCAGTTTGGAAGTAAGAAACGCTTGAGAAACTCAAAATTTTCGCAGTTCTGATGCTCGAAACGAATAACTAGAACGGCCTAGGGGAAAAGTACGCATACCGTTGTGATCGGGCGAGTTTCTACTTTCAGATGCAACAGAAATTTTGCGGATTGGTCAATCCGTTCGCGAGATATGGCAGTTTGGACGTAAGCAACGCTTGAGAAACTCAAAATTTTCGCAGTTCTGTTGCTCGAAACAAATAACTAGAACGGCCTAGGGGAAAAGTACGCACACAGTTGTAATCGGGCGAGTTTCTACTTTCAGATGCAACAGAAATTTTGCGGATTGGTCAATCCGTTCGCGAGATATGGCAGTTTGGAGGTAAGAAACGCTTGAGAAACTCAAAATTTTCGCAGTTCTGATGCTCGACAAGCATAACTAGAACGGCCTAGAGGAAAAGTACGCATACAGTTGTAATCGGGCGGGTTTCCACTTTCAGATGCAACAGAAATTTTGCGGATTGGTCAATCCGTTCGCGAGATATGGCAGTTTGGAAGTAAGAAACGCTTGAGATACTCAAAATTTTCGCAGTTCTGATGCTCGAAACGAATAACTCGAACGGCCTAGGGGAAAAGTATGCATACCGTTGTAATCGGGCGAGTTTCTACCTTCAGATGCAACAGAAATTTTGCGGATTGGTCAATCCGTTCGCGAGATATGGCAGTTTGGAAGTAAGAAACGCTTGAGAAACTCAAAATTTTCGCAGTTCTGATGCTCGAAACGAATAACTAGAACGGCCTAGGGGAAAAGTACGCATACCGTGGTAATCGGGCGAGTTTCTACTTTCAGATGCAACAGAAATTTTGCGGAATGGTCAATCCGTTCGCGAGATATGGCAGTTTGGAGGTAAGCAACGCTTGAGAAACTCAAAATTTTCGCAGTTCTGTTGCTCGAAACGAATAACTAGAACGGCCTAGGCGAAAAGTACGCACACAGTTGTAATCGGGCGAGTTTCTACTTTCAGATGCAACAGAAATTTTGCGGATTGGTCAATCCGTTCGCGAGATATGGCAGTTTGGAGGTAAGAAACGCTTGAGAAACTCAAAATTTTCGCAGTTCTGATGCTCGACAAGCATAACTAGAACGGCATAGGGGAAAAGTACGCATACAGTTGTAATCGGGCGAGTTTCCACTTTCAGATGCAACAGAAATTTTTCGGATTGGTCAATTCGTTCGCGAGATATGGCAGTTTGGAGGTAAGAAACGCTTGAGAAACTCAAAATTTTCGCAGTTCTGATGCTCGAAACGAATAACTAGAACGGCCTGGGGGAAAAGTACGCATACCGTTGTAATCGGGCGAGTTTCTACATTCAGATGCAACAGAAATTTTGCGGATTGGTCAATCCGTTCGCGAGATATGGCAGTTTGGAAGTAAGAAACGCTTGAGAAACTCAAAATTTTCGCAGTTCTGATGCTCGAAACGAATAACTAGAACGGCCTAGGGGAAAAGTACGCATACCGTTGTGATCGGGCGAGTTTCTACTTTCAGATGCAACAGAAATTTTGCGGAATGGTCAATCCGTTCGCGAGATATGGCAGTTTGGAGGTAAGCAACGCTTGAGAAACTCAAAATTTTCGCAGTTCTGTTGCTCGAAACGAATAACTAGAACGGCCTAGGCGAAAAGTACGCACACAGTTGTAATCGGGCGAGTTTCTACTTTCAGATGCAACAGAAATTTTGCGGATTGGTCAATCCGTTCGCGAGATATGGCAGTTTGGAGGTAAGAAACGCTTGAGAAACTCAAAATTTTCGCAGTTCTGATGCTCGACAAGCATAACTAGAACGGCATAGGGGAAAAGTACGCATACAGTTGTAATCGGGCGAGTTTCCACTTTCAGATGCAACAGAAATTTTTCGGATTGGTCTATTCGTTCGCGAGATATGGCAGTTTGGAGGTAAGAAACGCTTGAGAAACTCAAAATTTTCGCAGTTCTGATGCTCGAAACGAATAACTAGAACGGCCTGGGGGAAAAGTACGCATACCGTTGTAATCGGGCGAGTTTCTACATTCAGATGCAACAGAAATTTTGCGGATTGGTCAATCCGTTCGCGAGATATGGCAGTTTGGAAGTAAGAAACGCTTGAGATACTCAAAATTTTCGCAGTTCTGATGCTCGAAACCAATAACTAGAACGGCCTAGGGGAAAAGTACGCATACCGTTGTAATCGGGCGAGTTTCTACCTTCAGATGCAACAGAAATTTTGCGGATTGGTCAATCCGTTCGCGAGATATGGCAGTTTGGAAGTAAGAAACGCTTGAGAAACTCAAAATTTTCGCAGTTCTGATGCTCGAAACGAATAACTAGAACGGCCTAGGGGAAAAGTACGCATACCGTTGTGATCGGGCGAGTTTCTACTTTCAGATGCAACAGAAATTTTGCGGATTGGTCAATCCGTTCGCGAGATATGGCAGTTTGGAGGTAAGCAACGCTTGAGAAACTCAAAATTTTCGCAGTTCTGTTGCTCGAAACGAATAACTAGAACGGCCTAGGGGAAAAGTACGCACACAGTTGTAATCGGGCGAGTTTCTACTTTCAGATGCAACAGAAATTTTGCGGATTGGTCAATCCGTTCGCGAGATATGGCAGTTTGGAGGTAAGAAACGCTTGAGAAACTCAAAATTTTCGCAGTTCTGATGCTCGACAAGCATAACTAGAACGGCCTAGAGGAAAAGTACGCATACAGTTGTAATCGGGCGAGTTTCCACTTTCAGATGCAACAGAAATTTTGCGGATTGGTCAATCCGTTCGCGAGATATGGCAGTTTGGAAGTAAGAAACGCTTGAGAAACTCAAAATTTTCGCAGTTCTGATGCTCGAAACGAATAACTAGAACGGCCTAGGGGAAAAGTACGCATACCGTTGTGATCGGGCGAGTTTCTACTTTCAGATGCAACAGAAATTTTGCGGATTGGTCAATCCGTTCGCGAGATATGGCAGTTTGGAGGTAAGCAACGCTTGAGAAACTCAAAATTTTCGCAGTTCTGTTGCTCGAAACGAATAACTAGAACGGCCTAGGGGAAAAGTACGCACACAGTTGTAATCGGGCGAGTTTCTACTTTCAGATGCAACAGAAATTTTGCGGATTGGTCAATCCGTTCGCGAGATATGGCAGTTTGGAGGTAAGAAACGCTTGAGAAACTCAAAATTTTCGCAGTTCTGATGCTCGACAAGCATAACTAGAACGGCCTAGAGGAAAAGTACGCGTACAGTTGTAATCGGGCGAGTTTACTTTCAGATGCAACAGAAATTTTGCGGATTGGTCAATCCGTTCGCGAGATATGGCAGTTTGGAAGTAAGAAACGCTTGAGAAACTCAAAATTTTCGCAGTTCTGATGCTCGAAACGAATAACTAGAACGGCCTAGGGGAAAAGTACGCATACCGTTGTGATCGGGCGAGTTTCTACTTTCAGATGCAACAGAAATTTTGCGGATTGGTCAATCCGTTCGCGAGATATGGCAGTTTGGACGTAAGCAACGCTTGAGAAACTCAAAATTTTCGCAGTTCTGTTGCTCGAAACAAATAACTAGAACGGCCTAGGGGAAAAGTACGCATACAGTTGTAATCGGGCGGGTTTCCACTTTCAGATGCAACAGAAATTTTGCGGATTGGTCAATCCGTTCGCGAGATATGGCAGTTTGGAAGTAAGAAACGCTTGAGAAACTCAAAATTTTCGCAGTTCTGATGCTCGAAACGAATTACTAGGGCGGCCTAGGGGAAAAGTACGCATACCGTTGTAATCGGGCGAGTTTCTACTTTCAGATGCAACAGAAATTTTGCGGATTGGTCAATTCGTTCGCGAGATATGGCAGTTTGGAGGGAAGAAACGCTTGAGAAACTCAAAATTTTCGCAGTTCTGATGCTCGACAAGCATAACTAGAACGGCCTAGAGGAAAAGTACGCATACAGTTGTAATCGGGCGAGTTTCCACTTTCAGATGCAACAGAAATTTTGCGGATTGGTCAATCCGTTCGCGAGATATGGCAGTTTGGAAGTAAGAAACGCTTGAGAAACTCAACATTTTCGCAGTTCTGATGCTCGAAACGAATTACTAGGGCGGCCTAGGGGAAAAGTACGCATACCGTTGTAATCGGGCGAGTTTCTACATTCAGATGCAACAGAAATTTTGCGGATTGGTCAATCCGTTCGCGAGATATGGCAGTTTGGAAGTAAGAAATGCTTGAGATACTCAAAATTTTCGCAGTTCTGATGCTCGAAACGAATAACTAGAACGGCCTAGGGGAAAAGTACGCATACCGTTGTAATCGGGCGAGTTTCTACCTTCAGATGCAACAGAAATTTTGCGGATTGGTCAATCCGGTCGCGAGATATGGCAGTTTGGAAGTAAGAAACGCTTGAGAAACTCAAAATTTTCGCAGTTCTGATGCTCGAAACGAATAACTAGAACGGCCTAGGGGAAAAGTACGCATACCGTTGTAATCGGGCGAGTTTCTACTTTCAGATGCAACAGAAATTTTGGGGATTGGTCAATCCGTTCGCGAGATATGGCAGTTTGGAGGTAAGCAACGCTTGAGAAACTCAAAATTTTCGCAGTTCTGTTGCTCGAAACGAATAACTAGAACGGCCTAGGGGAAAAGTACGCACACAGTTGTAATCGGGCGAGTTTCTACTTTCAGATGCAACAGAAATTTTGCGGATTGGTCAATCCGTTCGCGAGATATGGCAGTTTGGAGGTAAGAAACGCTTGAGAAACTCAAAATTTTCGCAGTTCTGATGCTCGACAAGCATAACTAGAACGGCATAGGGGAAAAGTACGCATACAGTTGTAATCGGGCGAGTTTCCACTTTCAGATGCAACAGAAATTTTTCGGATTGGTCAATTCGTTCGCGAGATATGGCAGTTTGGAGGTAAGAAACGCTTGAGAAACTCAAAATTTTCGCAGTTCTGATGCTCGAAACGAATAACTAGAACGGCCTGGGGGAAAAGTACGCATACCGTTGTAATCGGGCGAGTTTCTACATTCAGATGCAACAGAAATTTTGCGGATTGGTCAATCCGTTCGCGAGATATGGCAGTTTGGAAGTAAGAAACGCTTGAGATACTCAAAATTTTCGCAGTTCTGATGCTCGAAACCAATAACTAGAACGGCCTAGGGGAAAAGTACGCATACCGTTGTAATCGGGCGAGTTTCTACCTTCAGATGCAACAGAAATTTTGCGGATTGGTCAATCCCTTCGCGAGATATGGCAGTTTGGAAGTAAGAAACGCTTGAGAAACTCAAAATTTTCGCAGTTCTGATGCTCGAAACGAATAACTAGAACGGCCTAGGGGAAAAGTACGCACACAGTTGTAATCGGGCGAGTTTCTACATTCAGATGCAACAGAAATTTTGCGGATTGGTCAATCCGTTCGCGAGATATGGCAGTTTGGAAGTAAGAAACGCTTGAGATACTCAAAATTTTCGCAGTTCTGATGCTCGAAACCAATAACTAGAACGGCCTAGGGGAAAAGTACGCATACCGTTGTAATCGGGCGAGTTTCTACCTTCAGATGCAACAGAAATTTTGCGGATTGGTCAATCCGTTCGCGAGATATGGCAGTTTGGAAGTAAGAAACGCTTGAGAAACTCAAAATTTTCGCAGTTCTGATGCTCGAAACGAATAACTAGAACGGCCTAGGGGAAAAGTACGCATACCGCTGTGATCGGGCGAGTTTCTACTTTCAGATGCAACAGAAATTTTGCGGATTGGTCAATCCGTTCGCGAGATATGGCAGTTTGGAGGTAAGAAACGCTTGAGAAACTCAAAATTTTCGCAGTTCTGGTGCTCGACAAGCATAACTAGAACGGCCTAGAGGAAAAGTACGCATACAGTTGTAATCGGGCGAGTTTCCACTTTCAGATGCAACAGAAATTTTGCGGATTGGTCAATCCGTTCGCGAGATATGGCAGTTTGGAAGTAAGAAACGCTTGAGAAACTCAAAATTTTCGCAGTTCTGATGCTCGAAACGAATAACTAGAACGGCCTAGGGGAAAAGTACGCATACCGTTGTGATCGGGCGAGTTTCTACTTTCAGATGCAACAGAAATTTTGCGGATTGGTCAATCCGTTCGCGAGATATGGCAGTTTGGACGTAAGCAACGCTTGAGAAACTCAAAATTTTCGCAGTTCTGTTGCTCGAAACAAATAACTAGAACGGCCTAGGGGAAAAGTACGCACACAGTTGTAATCGGGCGAGTTTCTACTTTCAGATGCAACAGAAATTTTGCGGATTGGTCAATCCGTTCGCGAGATATGGCAGTTTGGAGGTAAGAAACGCTTGAGAAACTCAAAATTTTCGCAGTTCTGATGCTCGACAAGCATAACTAGAACGGCCTAGAGGAAAAGTACGCATACAGTTGTAATCGGGCGGGTTTCCACTTTCAGATGCAACAGAAATTTTGCGGATTGGTCAATCCGTTCGCGAGATATGGCAGTTTGGAAGTAAGAAACGCTTGAGAAACTCAAAATTTTCGCAGTTCTGATGCTCGAAACGAATTACTAGGGCGGCCTAGGGGAAAAGTACGCATACCGTTGTAATCGGGCGAGTTTCTACTTTCAGATGCAACAGAAATTTTGCGGATTGGTCAATTCGTTCGCGAGATATGGCAGTTTGGAGGGAAGAAACGCTTGAGAAACTCAAAATTTTCGCAGTTCTGATGCTCGACAAGCATAACTAGAACGGCCTAGAGGAAAAGTACGCATACAGTTGTAATCGGGCGAGTTTCCACTTTCAGATGCAACAGAAATTTTGCGGATTGGTCAATCCGTTCGCGAGATATGGCAGTTTGGAAGTAAGAAACGCTTGAGAAACTCAACATTTTCGCAGTTCTGATGCTCGAAACGAATTACTAGGGCGGCCTAGGGGAAAAGTACGCATACCGTTGTAATCGGGCGAGTTTCTACATTCAGATGCAACAGAAATTTTGCGGATTGGTCAATCCGTTCGCGAGATATGGCAGTTTGGAAGTAAGAAATGCTTGAGATACTCAAAATTTTCGCAGTTCTGATGCTCGAAACGAATAACTAGAACGGCCTAGGGGAAAAGTACGCATACCGTTGTAATCGGGCGAGTTTCTACCTTCAGATGCAACAGAAATTTTGCGGATTGGTCAATCCGGTCGCGAGATATGGCAGTTTGGAAGTAAGAAACGCTTGAGAAACTCAAAATTTTCGCAGTTCTGATGCTCGAAACGAATAACTAGAACGGCCTAGGGGAAAAGTACGCATACCGTTGTAATCGGGCGAGTTTCTACTTTCAGATGCAACAGAAATTTTGGGGATTGGTCAATCCGTTCGCGAGATATGGCAGTTTGGAGGTAAGCAACGCTTGAGAAACTCAAAATTTTCGCAGTTCTGTTGCTCGAAACGAATAACTAGAACGGCCTAGGGGAAAAGTACGCACACAGTTGTAATCGGGCGAGTTTCTACTTTCAGATGCAACAGAAATTTTGCGGATTGGTCAATCCGTTCGCGAGATATGGCAGTTTGGAGGTAAGAAACGCTTGAGAAACTCAAAATTTTCGCAGTTCTGATGCTCGACAAGCATAACTAGAACGGCATAGGGGAAAAGTACGCATACAGTTGTAATCGGGCGAGTTTCCACTTTCAGATGCAACAGAAATTTTTCGGATTGGTCAATTCGTTCGCGAGATATGGCAGTTTGGAGGTAAGAAACGCTTGAGAAACTCAAAATTTTCGCAGTTCTGATGCTCGAAACGAATAACTAGAACGGCCTGGGGGAAAAGTACGCATACCGTTGTAATCGGGCGAGTTTCTACATTCAGATGCAACAGAAATTTTGCGGATTGGTCAATCCGTTCGCGAGATATGGCAGTTTGGAAGTAAGAAACGCTTGAGATACTCAAAATTTTCGCAGTTCTGATGCTCGAAACCAATAACTAGAACGGCCTAGGGGAAAAGTACGCATACCGTTGTAATCGGGCGAGTTTCTACCTTCAGATGCAACAGAAATTTTGCGGATTGGTCAATCCCTTCGCGAGATATGGCAGTTTGGAAGTAAGAAACGCTTGAGAAACTCAAAATTTTCGCAGTTCTGATGCTCGAAACGAATAACTAGAACGGCCTAGGGGAAAAGTACGCACACAGTTGTAATCGGGCGAGTTTCTACATTCAGATGCAACAGAAATTTTGCGGATTGGTCAATCCGTTCGCGAGATATGGCAGTTTGGAAGTAAGAAACGCTTGAGATACTCAAAATTTTCGCAGTTCTGATGCTCGAAACCAATAACTAGAACGGCCTAGGGGAAAAGTACGCATACCGTTGTAATCGGGCGAGTTTCTACCTTCAGATGCAACAGAAATTTTGCGGATTGGTCAATCCGTTCGCGAGATATGGCAGTTTGGAAGTAAGAAACGCTTGAGAAACTCAAAATTTTCGCAGTTCTGATGCTCGAAACGAATAACTAGAACGGCCTAGGGGAAAAGTACGCATACCGCTGTGATCGGGCGAGTTTCTACTTTCAGATGCAACAGAAATTTTGCGGATTGGTCAATCCGTTCGCGAGATATGGCAGTTTGGAGGTAAGAAACGCTTGAGAAACTCAAAATTTTCGCAGTTCTGGTGCTCGACAAGCATAACTAGAACGGCCTAGAGGAAAAGTACGCATACAGTTGTAATCGGGCGAGTTTCCACTTTCAGATGCAACAGAAATTTTGCGGATTGGTCAATCCGTTCGCGAGATATGGCAGTTTGGAAGTAAGAAACGCTTGAGAAACTCAAAATTTTCGCAGTTCTGATGCTGGAAACGAATTACTAGGGCGGCCTAGGGGAAAAGTACGCATACCGTTGTAATCGGGCGAGTTTCTACTTTCAGATGCAACAGAAATTTTGCGGATTGGTCAATTCGTTCGCGAGATATGGCAGTTTGGAGGTAAGAAACGCTTGAGAAACTCAAAATTTTCGCAGTTCTGATGCTCGAAACGAATAACTAGAACGGCCTAGGGGAAAAGTACGCATACCGTTGTAATCGGGCGAGTTTCTACATTCAGATGCAACAGAAATTTTGCGGATTGGTCAATCCGTTCGCGAGATATGGCAGTTTGGAAGTAAGAAACGCTTGAGAAACTCAAAATTTTCGCAGTTCTGATGCTCGAAACGAATAACTAGAACGGCCTAGGGGAAAAGTACGCATACCGTTGTAATCGGGCGAGTTTCTACTTTCAGATGCAACAGAAATTTTGGGGATTGGTCAATCCGTTCGCGAGATATGGCAGTTTGGAGGTAAGCAACGCTTGAGAAACTCAAAATTTCCGCAGTTCTGTTGCTCGAAACGAATAACTAGAACGGCCTAGGGGAAAAGTACGCACACAGTTGTAATCGGGCGAGTTTCTACTTTCAGATGCAACAGAAATTTTGCGGATTGGTCAATCCGTTCGCGAGATATGGCAGTTTGGAGGTAAGAAACGCTTGAGAAACTCAAAATTTTCGCAGTTCTGATGCTCGACAAGCATAACTAGAACGGCATAGGGGAAAAGTACGCATACAGTTGTAATCGGGCGAGTTTCCACTTTCAGATGCAACAGAAATTTTTCGGATTGGTCAATTCGTTCGCGAGATATGGCAGTTTGGAGGTAAGAAACGCTTGAGAAACTCAAAATTTTCGCAGTTCTGATGCTCGAAACGAATAACTAGAACGGCCTGGGGGAAAAGTACGCATACCGTTGTAATCGGGCGAGTTTCTACATTCAGATGCAACAGAAATTTTGCGGATTGGTCAATCCGTTCGCGAGATATGGCAGTTTGGAAGTAAGAAACGCTTGAGATACTCAAAATTTTCGCAGTTCTGATGCTCGAAACCAATAACTAGAACGGCCTAGGGGAAAAGTACGCATACCGTTGTAATCGGGCGAGTTTCTACCTTCAGATGCAACAGAAATTTTGCGGATTGGTCAATCCGTTCGCGAGATATGGCAGTTTGGAAGTAAGAAACGCTTGAGATACTCAAAATTTTCGCAGTTCTGATGCTCGAAACGAATAACTAGAACGGCCTAGGGGAAAAGTACGCACACATTTGTAATCGGGCGAGTTTCTACATTCAGATGCAACAGAAATTTTGCGGATTGGTCAATCCGTTCGCGAGATATGGCAGTTTGGAAGTAAGAAACGCTTGAGTTACTCAAAATTTTCGCAGTTCTGATGCTCGAAACCAATAACTAGAACGGCCTAGGGGAAAAGTACGCATACCGTTGTAATCGGGCGAGTTTCTACCTTCAGATGCAACAGAAATTTTGCGGATTGGTCAATCCGTTCGCGAGATATGGCAGTTTGGAAGTAAGAAACGCTTGAGATACTCAAAATTTTCGCAGTTCTGATGCTCGAAACGAATAACTAGAACGGCCTAGGGGAAAAGTACGCACACATTTGTAATCGGGCGAGTTTCTACATTCAGATGCAACAGAAATTTTGCGGATTGGTCAATCCGTTCGCGAGATATGGCAGTTTGGAAGTAAGAAACGCTTGAGATACTCAAAATTTTCGCAGTTCTGATGCTTGAAACCAATAACTAGAACGGCCTAGGGGAAAAGTACGCATACCGTTGTAATCGGCCGAGTTTCTACCTTCAGATGCAACAGAAATTTTGCGGATTGGTCAATCCGTTCGCGAGATATGGCAGTTTGGAAGTAAGAAACGCTTGAGAAACTCAAAATTTTCGCAGTTCTGATGCTCGAAACGAATAACTAGAACGGCCTAGGGGAAAAGTACGCATACCGCTGTGATCGGGCGAGTTTCTACTTTCAGATGCAACAGAAATTTTGCGGATTGGTCAATCCGTTCGCGAGATATGGCAGTTTGGAGGTAAGCAACGCTTGAGAAACTCAAAATTTTCGCAGTTCTGTTGCTCGAAACGAATAACTAGAACGGCCTAGGGGAAAAGTACGCACACAGTTGTAATCGGGCGAGTTTCTACTTTCAGATGCAACAGAAATTTTGCGGATTGGTCAATCCGTTCGCGAGATATGGCAGTTTGGAGGTAAGAAACGCTTGAGAAACTCAAAATTTTCGCAGTTCTGGTGCTCGACAAGCATAACTAGAACGGCCTAGAGGAAAAGTACGCATACAGTTGTAATCGGGCGAGTTTCCACTTTCAGATGCAACAGAAATTTTGCGGATTGGTCAATCCGTTCGCGAGATATGGCAGTTTGGAAGTAAGAAACGCTTGAGAAACTCAAAATTTTCGCAGTTCTGATGCTGGAAACGAATTACTAGGGCGGCCTAGGGGAAAAGTACGCATACCGTTGTAATCGGGCGAGTTTCTACTTTCAGATGCAACAGAAATTTTGCGGATTGGTCAATTCGTTCGCGAGATATGGCAGTTTGGATGTAAGAAACGCTTGAGAAACTCAAAATTTTCGCAGTTCTGATGCTCGAAACGAATAACTAGAACGGCCTAGGGGAAAAGTACGCATACCGTTGTAATCGGGCGAGTTTCTACATTCAGATGCAACAGAAATTTTGCGGATTGGTCAATCCGTTCGCGAGATATGGCAGTTTGGAAGTAAGAAACGCTTGAGAAACTCAAAATTTTCGCAGTTCTGATGCTCGAAACGAATAACTAGAACGGCCTAGGGGAAAAGTACGCATACCGTTGTAATCGGGCGAGTTTCTACTTTCAGATGCAACAGAAATTTTGCGGATTGGTCAATCCGTTCGCGAGATATGGCAGTTTGGAGGTAAGCAACGCTTGAGAAACTCAAAATTTTCGCAGTTCTGTTGCTCGAAACGAATAACTAGAACGGCCTAGGGGAAAAGTACGCACACATTTGTAATCGGGCGAGTTTCTACTTTCAGATGCAACAGAAATTTTGCGGATTGGTCAATCCGTTCGCGAGATATGGCAGTTTGGAGGTAAGAAACGCTTGAGAAACTCAAAATTTTCGCAGTTCTGATGCTCGACAAGCATAACTAGAACGGCCTAGGTGAAAAGTACGCATACAGTTGTAATCGGGCGAGTTTCTACTTTCAGATGCAACAGAAATTTTGCGGATTGGTCAATCCGTTCGCGAGATATGGCAGTTTGGAGGTAAGAAACGCTTGAGAAACTCAAAATTTTCGCAGTTCTGGTGCTCGACAAGCATAACTAGAACGGCCTAGAGGAAAAGTACGCATACAGTTGTAATCGGGCGAGTTTCCACTTTCAGATGCAACAGAAATTTTGCGGATTGGTCAATCCGTTCGCGAGATATGGCAGTTTGGAAGTAAGAAACGCTTGAGAAACTCAAAATTTTCGCAGTTCTGATGCTGGAAACGAATTACTAGGGCGGCCTAGGGGAAAAGTACGCATACCGTTGTAATCGGGCGATTTTCTACTTTCAGATGCAACAGAAATTTTGCGGATTGGTCAATTCGTTCGCGAGATATGGCAGTTTGGAGGTAAGAAACGCTTGAGAAACTCAAAATTTTCGCAGTTCTGTTGCTCGAAACGAATAACTAGAACGGGCTAGGGGAAAAGTACGCATAAAGTTGTAATCGGGCGAGTTTCTACTTTCAGATGCAACAGAAATTTTGCGGATTGGTAAATCTGTTCGCGAGATATGGCAGTTTGGATGTAAGAAACGCTTGAGAAACTCAAAATTTCGCAGATCTGATGCTCGAAACGAATAACGAGAACGGCCAGGGGAAAAGTACGCATACCGTTGTAATCAGGCGAGTGTCTACTTTCAGATGCAACAGAAATTTTGCGGATTGGTCAATCCGTTCGCGAGATATGGCAGTTTGGAGGTAAGAAACGCTTGAGAAACTCAAAATTTTCGCAGTTCTGATGCTCGAAACGAATAACTAGAACGGCCTAGGGGAAAAGTGCGCATAGTGTTGTAATCGGGCGAGTTTCTACTTTCAGATGCAACAGAAATTTTGCGGATTGGTCAATCCGTTCGCGAGATATGGCAGTTTGGAGGTAAGAAACGCTCGAGAAACTCAAAATTTTCGCAGTTCTGATGCTCGAAACGAATAACTAGAACGGCCTAGGGGAAAAGTACGCACACCGTTGTAATCGGGCGAGTTTCTACTTTCAGATGCAACAGAAATTTTGCGGATTGGTCAATCCGTTCGCGAGATATGGCAGTTTGGAGGGCAGAAACGCTTGAGAAACTCAAAATTTTCGCAGTTCTGATGCTCGAAACGAATAACTAGAACGGCCTAGGGGAAAAGTACGCATACCGTTGTGATCGGGCGAGTTTCTACTTTCAGATGCAACAGAAATTTTGCGGATTGGTCAATCCGTTCGCGAGATATGGCAGTTTGGAGGTAAGCAACGCTTGAGAAACTCAAAATTTTCGCAGTTCTGTTGCTCGAAACGAATAACTAGAACGGCCTAGGGGAAAAGTACGCACACAGTTGTAATCGGGCGAGTTTCTACTTTCAGATGCAACAGAAATTTTGCGGATTGGTCAATCCGTTCGCGAGATATGGCAGTTTGGAGGTAAGAAACGCTTGAGAAACTCAAAATTTTCGCAGTTCTGATGCTCGACAAGCATAACTAGAACGGCCTAGAGGAAAAGTACGCATACAGTTGTAATCGGGCGAGTTTCCACTTTCAGATGCAACAGAAATTTTGCGGATTGGTCAATCCGTTCGCGAGATATGGCAGTTTGGAAGTAAGAAACGCTTGAGAAACTCAAAATTTTCGCAGTTCTGATGCTCGAAACGAATAACTAGAACGGCCTAGGGGAAAAGTACGCATACCGTTGTGATCGGGCGAGTTTCTACTTTCAGATGCAACAGAAATTTTGCGGATTGGTCAATCCGTTCGCGAGATATGGCAGTTTGGAGGTAAGCAACGCTTGAGAAACTCAAAATTTTCGCAGTTCTGTTGCTCGAAACGAATAACTAGAACGGCCTAGGGGAAAAGTACGCACACAGTTGTAATCGGGCGAGTTTCTACTTTCAGATGCAACAGAAATTTTGCGGATTGGTCAATCCGTTCGCGAGATATGGCAGTTTGGAGGTAAGAAACGCTTGAGAAACTCAAAATTTTCGCAGTTCTGATGCTCGACAAGCATAACTAGAACGGCCTAGAGGAAAAGTACGCGTACAGTTGTAATCGGGCGAGTTTACTTTCAGATGCAACAGAAATTTTGCGGATTGGTCAATCCGTTCGCGAGATATGGCAGTTTGGAAGTAAGAAACGCTTGAGAAACTCAAAATTTTCGCAGTTCTGATGCTCGAAACGAATAACTAGAACGGCCTAGGGGAAAAGTACGCATACCGTTGTGATCGGGCGAGTTTCTACTTTCAGATGCAACAGAAATTTTGCGGATTGGTCAATCCGTTCGCGAGATATGGCAGTTTGGACGTAAGCAACGCTTGAGAAACTCAAAATTTTCGCAGTTCTGTTGCTCGAAACAAATAACTAGAACGGCCTAGGGGAAAAGTACGCACACAGTTGTAATCGGGCGAGTTTCTACTTTCAGATGCAACAGAAATTTTGCGGATTGGTCAATCCGTTCGCGAGATATGGCAGTTTGGAGGTAAGAAACGCTTGAGAAACTCAAAATTTTCGCAGTTCTGATGCTCGACAAGCATAACTAGAACGGCCTAGAGGAAAAGTACGCATACAGTTGTAATCGGGCGGGTTTCCACTTTCAGATGCAACAGAAATTTTGCGGATTGGTCAATCCGTTCGCGAGATATGGCAGTTTGGAAGTAAGAAACGCTTGAGAAACTCAAAATTTTCGCAGTTCTGATGCTCGAAACGAATTACTAGGGCGGCCTAGGGGAAAAGTACGCATACCGTTGTAATCGGGCGAGTTTCTACTTTCAGATGCAACAGAAATTTTGCGGATTGGTCAATTCGTTCGCGAGATATGGCAGTTTGGAGGGAAGAAACGCTTGAGAAACTCAAAATTTTCGCAGTTCTGATGCTCGACAAGCATAACTAGAACGGCCTAGAGGAAAAGTACGCATACAGTTGTAATCGGGCGAGTTTCCACTTTCAGATGCAACAGAAATTTTGCGGATTGGTCAATCCGTTCGCGAGATATGGCAGTTTGGAAGTAAGAAACGCTTGAGAAACTCAACATTTTCGCAGTTCTGATGCTCGAAACGAATTACTAGGGCGGCCTAGGGGAAAAGTACGCATACCGTTGTAATCGGGCGAGTTTCTACATTCAGATGCAACAGAAATTTTGCGGATTGGTCAATCCGTTCGCGAGATATGGCAGTTTGGAAGTAAGAAATGCTTGAGATACTCAAAATTTTCGCAGTTCTGATGCTCGAAACGAATAACTAGAACGGCCTAGGGGAAAAGTACGCATACCGTTGTAATCGGGCGAGTTTCTACCTTCAGATGCAACAGAAATTTTGCGGATTGGTCAATCCGGTCGCGAGATATGGCAGTTTGGAAGTAAGAAACGCTTGAGAAACTCAAAATTTTCGCAGTTCTGATGCTCGAAACGAATAACTAGAACGGCCTAGGGGAAAAGTACGCATACCGTTGTAATCGGGCGAGTTTCTACTTTCAGATGCAACAGAAATTTTGGGGATTGGTCAATCCGTTCGCGAGATATGGCAGTTTGGAGGTAAGCAACGCTTGAGAAACTCAAAATTTTCGCAGTTCTGTTGCTCGAAACGAATAACTAGAACGGCCTAGGGGAAAAGTACGCACACAGTTGTAATCGGGCGAGTTTCTACTTTCAGATGCAACAGAAATTTTGCGGATTGGTCAATCCGTTCGCGAGATATGGCAGTTTGGAGGTAAGAAACGCTTGAGAAACTCAAAATTTTCGCAGTTCTGATGCTCGACAAGCATAACTAGAACGGCATAGGGGAAAAGTACGCATACAGTTGTAATCGGGCGAGTTTCCACTTTCAGATGCAACAGAAATTTTTCGGATTGGTCAATTCGTTCGCGAGATATGGCAGTTTGGAGGTAAGAAACGCTTGAGAAACTCAAAATTTTCGCAGTTCTGATGCTCGAAACGAATAACTAGAACGGCCTGGGGGAAAAGTACGCATACCGTTGTAATCGGGCGAGTTTCTACATTCAGATGCAACAGAAATTTTGCGGATTGGTCAATCCGTTCGCGAGATATGGCAGTTTGGAAGTAAGAAACGCTTGAGATACTCAAAATTTTCGCAGTTCTGATGCTCGAAACCAATAACTAGAACGGCCTAGGGGAAAAGTACGCATACCGTTGTAATCGGGCGAGTTTCTACCTTCAGATGCAACAGAAATTTTGCGGATTGGTCAATCCCTTCGCGAGATATGGCAGTTTGGAAGTAAGAAACGCTTGAGAAACTCAAAATTTTCGCAGTTCTGATGCTCGAAACGAATAACTAGAACGGCCTAGGGGAAAAGTACGCACACAGTTGTAATCGGGCGAGTTTCTACATTCAGATGCAACAGAAATTTTGCGGATTGGTCAATCCGTTCGCGAGATATGGCAGTTTGGAAGTAAGAAACGCTTGAGATACTCAAAATTTTCGCAGTTCTGATGCTCGAAACCAATAACTAGAACGGCCTAGGGGAAAAGTACGCATACCGTTGTAATCGGGCGAGTTTCTACCTTCAGATGCAACAGAAATTTTGCGGATTGGTCAATCCGTTCGCGAGATATGGCAGTTTGGAAGTAAGAAACGCTTGAGAAACTCAAAATTTTCGCAGTTCTGATGCTCGAAACGAATAACTAGAACGGCCTAGGGGAAAAGTACGCATACCGCTGTGATCGGGCGAGTTTCTACTTTCAGATGCAACAGAAATTTTGCGGATTGGTCAATCCGTTCGCGAGATATGGCAGTTTGGAGGTAAGAAACGCTTGAGAAACTCAAAATTTTCGCAGTTCTGGTGCTCGACAAGCATAACTAGAACGGCCTAGAGGAAAAGTACGCATACAGTTGTAATCGGGCGAGTTTCCACTTTCAGATGCAACAGAAATTTTGCGGATTGGTCAATCCGTTCGCGAGATATGGCAGTTTGGAAGTAAGAAACGCTTGAGAAACTCAAAATTTTCGCAGTTCTGATGCTGGAAACGAATTACTAGGGCGGCCTAGGGGAAAAGTACGCATACCGTTGTAATCGGGCGAGTTTCTACTTTCAGATGCAACAGAAATTTTGCGGATTGGTCAATTCGTTCGCGAGATATGGCAGTTTGGAGGTAAGAAACGCTTGAGAAACTCAAAATTTTCGCAGTTCTGATGCTCGAAACGAATAACTAGAACGGCCTAGGGGAAAAGTACGCATACCGTTGTAATCGGGCGAGTTTCTACATTCAGATGCAACAGAAATTTTGCGGATTGGTCAATCCGTTCGCGAGATATGGCAGTTTGGAAGTAAGAAACGCTTGAGAAACTCAAAATTTTCGCAGTTCTGATGCTCGAAACGAATAACTAGAACGGCCTAGGGGAAAAGTACGCATACCGTTGTAATCGGGCGAGTTTCTACTTTCAGATGCAACAGAAATTTTGGGGATTGGTCAATCCGTTCGCGAGATATGGCAGTTTGGAGGTAAGCAACGCTTGAGAAACTCAAAATTTCCGCAGTTCTGTTGCTCGAAACGAATAACTAGAACGGCCTAGGGGAAAAGTACGCACACAGTTGTAATCGGGCGAGTTTCTACTTTCAGATGCAACAGAAATTTTGCGGATTGGTCAATCCGTTCGCGAGATATGGCAGTTTGGAGGTAAGAAACGCTTGAGAAACTCAAAATTTTCGCAGTTCTGATGCTCGACAAGCATAACTAGAACGGCATAGGGGAAAAGTACGCATACAGTTGTAATCGGGCGAGTTTCCACTTTCAGATGCAACAGAAATTTTTCGGATTGGTCAATTCGTTCGCGAGATATGGCAGTTTGGAGGTAAGAAACGCTTGAGAAACTCAAAATTTTCGCAGTTCTGATGCTCGAAACGAATAACTAGAACGGCCTGGGGGAAAAGTACGCATACCGTTGTAATCGGGCGAGTTTCTACATTCAGATGCAACAGAAATTTTGCGGATTGGTCAATCCGTTCGCGAGATATGGCAGTTTGGAAGTAAGAAACGCTTGAGATACTCAAAATTTTCGCAGTTCTGATGCTCGAAACCAATAACTAGAACGGCCTAGGGGAAAAGTACGCATACCGTTGTAATCGGGCGAGTTTCTACCTTCAGATGCAACAGAAATTTTGCGGATTGGTCAATCCGTTCGCGAGATATGGCAGTTTGGAAGTAAGAAACGCTTGAGATACTCAAAATTTTCGCAGTTCTGATGCTCGAAACGAATAACTAGAACGGCCTAGGGGAAAAGTACGCACACATTTGTAATCGGGCGAGTTTCTACATTCAGATGCAACAGAAATTTTGCGGATTGGTCAATCCGTTCGCGAGATATGGCAGTTTGGAAGTAAGAAACGCTTGAGTTACTCAAAATTTTCGCAGTTCTGATGCTCGAAACCAATAACTAGAACGGCCTAGGGGAAAAGTACGCATACCGTTGTAATCGGGCGAGTTTCTACCTTCAGATGCAACAGAAATTTTGCGGATTGGTCAATCCGTTCGCGAGATATGGCAGTTTGGAAGTAAGAAACGCTTGAGATACTCAAAATTTTCGCAGTTCTGATGCTCGAAACGAATAACTAGAACGGCCTAGGGGAAAAGTACGCACACATTTGTAATCGGGCGAGTTTCTACATTCAGATGCAACAGAAATTTTGCGGATTGGTCAATCCGTTCGCGAGATATGGCAGTTTGGAAGTAAGAAACGCTTGAGATACTCAAAATTTTCGCAGTTCTGATGCTTGAAACCAATAACTAGAACGGCCTAGGGGAAAAGTACGCATACCGTTGTAATCGGCCGAGTTTCTACCTTCAGATGCAACAGAAATTTTGCGGATTGGTCAATCCGTTCGCGAGATATGGCAGTTTGGAAGTAAGAAACGCTTGAGAAACTCAAAATTTTCGCAGTTCTGATGCTCGAAACGAATAACTAGAACGGCCTAGGGGAAAAGTACGCATACCGCTGTGATCGGGCGAGTTTCTACTTTCAGATGCAACAGAAATTTTGCGGATTGGTCAATCCGTTCGCGAGATATGGCAGTTTGGAGGTAAGCAACGCTTGAGAAACTCAAAATTTTCGCAGTTCTGTTGCTCGAAACGAATAACTAGAACGGCCTAGGGGAAAAGTACGCACACAGTTGTAATCGGGCGAGTTTCTACTTTCAGATGCAACAGAAATTTTGCGGATTGGTCAATCCGTTCGCGAGATATGGCAGTTTGGAGGTAAGAAACGCTTGAGAAACTCAAAATTTTCGCAGTTCTGGTGCTCGACAAGCATAACTAGAACGGCCTAGAGGAAAAGTACGCATACAGTTGTAATCGGGCGAGTTTCCACTTTCAGATGCAACAGAAATTTTGCGGATTGGTCAATCCGTTCGCGAGATATGGCAGTTTGGAAGTAAGAAACGCTTGAGAAACTCAAAATTTTCGCAGTTCTGATGCTGGAAACGAATTACTAGGGCGGCCTAGGGGAAAAGTACGCATACCGTTGTAATCGGGCGAGTTTCTACTTTCAGATGCAACAGAAATTTTGCGGATTGGTCAATTCGTTCGCGAGATATGGCAGTTTGGAGGTAAGAAACGCTTGAGAAACTCAAAATTTTCGCAGTTCTGATGCTCGAAACGAATAACTAGAACGGCCTAGGGGAAAAGTACGCATACCGTTGTAATCGGGCGAGTTTCTACATTCAGATGCAACAGAAATTTTGCGGATTGGTCAATCCGTTCGCGAGATATGGCAGTTTGGAAGTAAGAAACGCTTGAGAAACTCAAAATTTTCGCAGTTCTGATGCTCGAAACGAATAACTAGAACGGCCTAGGGGAAAAGTACGCATACCGTTGTAATCGGGCGAGTTTCTACTTTCAGATGCAACAGAAATTTTGCGGATTGGTCAATCCGTTCGCGAGATATGGCAGTTTGGAGGTAAGCAACGCTTGAGAAACTCAAAATTTTCGCAGTTCTGTTGCTCGAAACGAATAACTAGAACGGCCTAGGGGAAAAGTACGCACACATTTGTAATCGGGCGAGTTTCTACTTTCAGATGCAACAGAAATTTTGCGGATTGGTCAATCCGTTCGCGAGATATGGCAGTTTGGAGGTAAGAAACGCTTGAGAAACTCAAAATTTTCGCAGTTCTGATGCTCGACAAGCATAACTAGAACGGCCTAGGTGAAAAGTACGCATACAGTTGTAATCGGGCGAGTTTCTACTTTCAGATGCAACAGAAATTTTGCGGATTGGTCAATCCGTTCGCGAGATATGGCAGTTTGGAGGTAAGAAACGCTTGAGAAACTCAAAATTTTCGCAGTTCTGGTGCTCGACAAGCATAACTAGAACGGCCTAGAGGAAAAGTACGCATACAGTTGTAATCGGGCGAGTTTCCACTTTCAGATGCAACAGAAATTTTGCGGATTGGTCAATCCGTTCGCGAGATATGGCAGTTTGGAAGTAAGAAACGCTTGAGAAACTCAAAATTTTCGCAGTTCTGATGCTGGAAACGAATTACTAGGGCGGCCTAGGGGAAAAGTACGCATACCGTTGTAATCGGGCGATTTTCTACTTTCAGATGCAACAGAAATTTTGCGGATTGGTCAATTCGTTCGCGAGATATGGCAGTTTGGAGGTAAGAAACGCTTGAGAAACTCAAAATTTTGGCAGTTCTGATGCTCGAAACGAATAACTAGAACGGCCTAGGGGAAAAGTACGCACACAGTTGTAATCGGGCGAGTTTCTACTTTCAGATGCAACAGAAATTTTGCGGATTGGTCAATCCGTTCGCGAGATATGGCAGTTTGGAGGTAAGAAACGCATGAGAAACTCAAAATTTTCGCAGTTCTGGTGCTCGACAAGCATAACTAGAACGGCCTAGAGGAAAAGTACGCATACAGTTGTAATCGGGCGAGTTTCTACTTTCAGATGCAACAGAAATTTTGCGGATTGGTCAATCCGTTCGCGAGATATGGCAGTTTGGAGGTAAGAAACGCTTGAGAAACTCAAAATTTTCGCAGTTCTGATGCTCGACAAGCATAACTAGAACGGCCTAGAGGAAAAGTACGCATACAGTTGTAATCGGGCGAGTTTCCACTTTCAGATGCAACAGAAATTTTGCGGATTGGTCAATCCGTTCGCGAGATATGGCAGTTTGGAAGTAAGAAACGCTTGAGAAACTCAACATTTTCGCAGTTCTGATGCTCGAAACGAATTACTAGGGCGGCCTAGGGGAAAAGTACGCATACCGTTGTAATCGGGCGAGTTTCTACATTCAGATGCAACAGAAATTTTGCGGATTGGTCAATCCGTTCGCGAGATATGGCAGTTTGGAAGTAAGAAATGCTTGAGAAACTCAAAATTTTCGCAGTTCTGATGCTGGAAACGAATTACTAGGGCGGCCTAGGGGAAAAGTACGCATACCGTTGTAATCGGGCGATTTTCTACTTTCAGATGCAACAGAAATTTTGCGGATTGGTCAATTCGTTCGCGAGATATGGCAGTTTGGAGGTAAGAAACGCTTGAGAAACTCAAAATTTTCGCAGTTCTGATGCTCGAAACGAATAACTAGAACGGCCTAGGGGAAAAGTACGCATACCGTTGTAATCGGGCGAGTTTCTACATTCAGATGCAACAGAAATTTTGCGGATTGGTCAATCCGTTCGCGAGATATGGCAGTTTGGAAGTAAGAAACGCTTGAGATACTCAAAATTTTCGCAGTTCTGATGCTCGAAACGAATAACTAGAACGGCCTAGGGGAAAAGTACGCATACCGTTGTAATCGGGCGAGTTTCTACCTTCAGATGCAACAGAAATTTTGCGGATTGGTCAATCCGTTTGCGAGATATGGCAGTTTGGAGGTAAGAAACGCTTGAGAAACTCAAAATTTTCGCAGTTCTGATGCTCGACAAGCATAACTAGAACGGCCTAGGTGAAAAGTACGCATACAGTTGTAATCGGGCGAGTTTCTACTTTCAGATGCAACAGAAATTTTGCGGATTGGTCAATCCGTTCGCGAGATATGGCAGTTTGGAGGTAAGAAACTCTTGAGAAACTCAAAATTTTCGCAGTTCAGATGCTCGACAAGCATAACTAGAACGGCCTAGAGGAAAAGTACGCATACAGTTGTAATCGGGCGAGTTTCCACTTTCAGATGCAACAGAAATTTTGCGGATTGGTCAATCCGTTCGCGAGATATGGCAGTTTGGAGGTAAGAAACGCTTGAGAAACTCAAAATTTTCGCAGTTCTGATGCTCGACAAGCATAACTAGAACGGCCTAGGTGAAAAGTACGCATACAGTTGTAATCGGGCGAGTTTCTACCTTCAGATGCAACAGAAATTTTGCGGATTGGTCAATCCGTTCGCGAGATATGGCAGTTTGGAAGTAAGAAACGCTTGAGATACTCAAAATTTTCGCAGTTCTGATGCTCGAAACGAATAACTAGAACGGCCTAGGGGAAAAGTACGCACACATTTGTAATCGGGCGAGTTTCTACATTCAGATGCAACAGAAATTTTGCGGATTGGTCAATCCGTTCGCGAGATATGGCAGTTTGGAAGTAAGAAACGCTTGAGATACTCAAAATTTTCGCAGTTCTGATGCTTGAAACCAATAACTAGAACGGCCTAGGGGAAAAGTACGCATACCGTTGTAATCGGCCGAGTTTCTACCTTCAGATGCAACAGAAATTTTGCGGATTGGTCAATCCGTTCGCGAGATATGGCAGTTTGGAAGTAAGAAACGCTTGAGAAACTCAAAATTTTCGCAGTTCTGATGCTCGAAACGAATAACTAGAACGGCCTAGGGGAAAAGTACGCATACCGCTGTGATCGGGCGAGTTTCTACTTTCAGATGCAACAGAAATTTTGCGGATTGGTCAATCCGTTCGCGAGATATGGCAGTTTGGAGGTAAGCAACGCTTGAGAAACTCAAAATTTTCGCAGTTCTGTTGCTCGAAACGAATAACTAGAACGGCCTAGGGGAAAAGTACGCACACAGTTGTAATCGGGCGAGTTTCTACTTTCAGATGCAACAGAAATTTTGCGGATTGGTCAATCCGTTCGCGAGATATGGCAGTTTGGAGGTAAGAAACGCTTGAGAAACTCAAAATTTTCGCAGTTCTGGTGCTCGACAAGCATAACTAGAACGGCCTAGAGGAAAAGTACGCATACAGTTGTAATCGGGCGAGTTTCCACTTTCAGATGCAACAGAAATTTTGCGGATTGGTCAATCCGTTCGCGAGATATGGCAGTTTGGAAGTAAGAAACGCTTGAGAAACTCAAAATTTTCGCAGTTCTGATGCTGGAAACGAATTACTAGGGCGGCCTAGGGGAAAAGTACGCATACCGTTGTAATCGGGCGAGTTTCTACTTTCAGATGCAACAGAAATTTTGCGGATTGGTCAATTCGTTCGCGAGATATGGCAGTTTGGAGGTAAGAAACGCTTGAGAAACTCAAAATTTTCGCAGTTCTGATGCTCGAAACGAATAACTAGAACGGCCTAGGGGAAAAGTACGCATACCGTTGTAATCGGGCGAGTTTCTACATTCAGATGCAACAGAAATTTTGCGGATTGGTCAATCCGTTCGCGAGATATGGCAGTTTGGAAGTAAGAAACGCTTGAGAAACTCAAAATTTTCGCAGTTCTGATGCTCGAAACGAATAACTAGAACGGCCTAGGGGAAAAGTACGCATACCGTTGTAATCGGGCGAGTTTCTACTTTCAGATGCAACAGAAATTTTGCGGATTGGTCAATCCGTTCGCGAGATATGGCAGTTTGGAGGTAAGCAACGCTTGAGAAACTCAAAATTTTCGCAGTTCTGTTGCTCGAAACGAATAACTAGAACGGCCTAGGGGAAAAGTACGCACACATTTGTAATCGGGCGAGTTTCTACTTTCAGATGCAACAGAAATTTTGCGGATTGGTCAATCCGTTCGCGAGATATGGCAGTTTGGAGGTAAGAAACGCTTGAGAAACTCAAAATTTTCGCAGTTCTGATGCTCGACAAGCATAACTAGAACGGCCTAGGTGAAAAGTACGCATACAGTTGTAATCGGGCGAGTTTCTACTTTCAGATGCAACAGAAATTTTGCGGATTGGTCAATCCGTTCGCGAGATATGGCAGTTTGGAGGTAAGAAACGCTTGAGAAACTCAAAATTTTCGCAGTTCTGGTGCTCGACAAGCATAACTAGAACGGCCTAGAGGAAAAGTACGCATACAGTTGTAATCGGGCGAGTTTCCACTTTCAGATGCAACAGAAATTTTGCGGATTGGTCAATCCGTTCGCGAGATATGGCAGTTTGGAAGTAAGAAACGCTTGAGAAACTCAAAATTTTCGCAGTTCTGATGCTGGAAACGAATTACTAGGGCGGCCTAGGGGAAAAGTACGCATACCGTTGTAATCGGGCGATTTTCTACTTTCAGATGCAACAGAAATTTTGCGGATTGGTCAATTCGTTCGCGAGATATGGCAGTTTGGAGGTAAGAAACGCTTGAGAAACTCAAAATTTTGGCAGTTCTGATGCTCGAAACGAATAACTAGAACGGCCTAGGGGAAAAGTACGCACACAGTTGTAATCGGGCGAGTTTCTACTTTCAGATGCAACAGAAATTTTGCGGATTGGTCAATCCGTTCGCGAGATATGGCAGTTTGGAGGTAAGAAACGCATGAGAAACTCAAAATTTTCGCAGTTCTGGTGCTCGACAAGCATAACTAGAACGGCCTAGAGGAAAAGTACGCATACAGTTGTAATCGGGCGAGTTTCTACTTTCAGATGCAACAGAAATTTTGCGGATTGGTCAATCCGTTCGCGAGATATGGCAGTTTGGAGGTAAGAAACGCTTGAGAAACTCAAAATTTTCGCAGTTCTGATGCTCGACAAGCATAACTAGAACGGCCTAGAGGAAAAGTACGCATACAGTTGTAATCGGGCGAGTTTCCACTTTCAGATGCAACAGAAATTTTGCGGATTGGTCAATCCGTTCGCGAGATATGGCAGTTTGGAAGTAAGAAACGCTTGAGAAACTCAACATTTTCGCAGTTCTGATGCTCGAAACGAATTACTAGGGCGGCCTAGGGGAAAAGTACGCATACCGTTGTAATCGGGCGAGTTTCTACATTCAGATGCAACAGAAATTTTGCGGATTGGTCAATCCGTTCGCGAGATATGGCAGTTTGGAAGTAAGAAATGCTTGAGATACTCAAAATTTTCGCAGTTCTGATGCTCGAAACGAATAACTAGAACGGCCTAGGGGAAAAGTACGCATACCGTTGTAATCGGGCGAGTTTCTACCTTCAGATGCAACAGAAATTTTGCGGATTGGTCAATCCGTTCGCGAGATATGGCAGTTTGGAAGTAAGAAACGCTTGAGAAACTCAAAATTTTCGCAGTTCTGATGCTCGAAGCGAATAACTAGAACGGCCTAGGGGAAAAGTACGCATACCGTTGTAATCGGGCGAGTTTCTACATTCAGATGCAACAGAAATTTTGGGGATTGGTCAATCCGTTCGCGAGATATGGCAGTTTGGAGGTAAGCAACGCTTGAGAAACTCAAAATTTTCGCAGTTCTGTTGCTCGAAACGAATAACTAGAACGGCCTAGGGGAAAAGTACGCATACCGTTGTAATCGGGCGAGTTTCTACATTCAGATGCAACAGAAATTTTGCGGATTGGTCAATCCGTTCGCGAGATATGGCAGTTTGGAAGTAAGAAACGCTTGAGATACTCAAAATTTTCGCAGTTCTGATGCTCGACAAGCATAACTAGAACGGCATAGGGGAAAAGTACGCATACCGTTGTAATCGGGCGAGTTTCTACCTTCAGATGCCACAGAAATTTTGCGGATTGGTCAATCCGTTCGCGAGATATGGCAGTTTGGAAGTAAGAAACGCTTGAGAAACTCAAAATTTTCGCAGTTCTGATGCTCGAAACGAATAACTAGAACGGCCTAGGGGAAAAGTACGCACACAGTTGTAATCGGGCGAGTTTCTACATTCAGATGCAGCAGAAATTTTGCGGATTGGTCAATCCGTTCGCGAGATATGGCAGTTTGGAAGTAAGAAACGCTTGAGATACTCAAAATTTTCGCAGTTCTGATGCTCGAAACCAATAACTAGAACGGCCTAGGGGAAAAGTACGCACACAGTTGTAATCGGGCGAGTTTCTACTTTCAGATGCAACAGAAATTTTGCGGATTGGTCAATCCGTTCGCGAGATATGGCAGTTTGGAGGTAAGAAACGCTTGAGAAACTCAAAATTTTCGCAGTTCTGATGCTCGAAACCAATAACTAGAACGGCCTAGGGGAAAAGTACGCATACCGTTGTAATCGGGCGAGTTTCTACCTTCAGATGCAACAGAAATTTTGCGGATTGGTCAATCCGTTCGCGAGATATGGCAGTTTGGAGGTAAGAAACGCTTGAGAAACTCAAAATTTTCGCAGTTCTGATGCTCGAAACGAATAACTAGAACGGCCTAGGGGAAAAGTACGCATACCGTTGTAATCGGGCGAGTTTCTACATTCAGATGCAACAGAAATTTTGCGGATTGGTCAATCCGTTCGCGAGATATGGCAGTTTGGAAGTAAGAAACGCTTGAGATACTCAAAATTTTCGCAGTTCTGATGCTCGAAACGAATAACTAGAACGGCCTAGGGGAAAAGTACGCATACCGTTGTAATCGGGCGAGTTTCTACCTTCAGATGCAACAGAAATTTTGCGGATTGGTCAATCCGTTTGCGAGATATGGCAGTTTGGAGGTAAGAAACGCTTGAGAAACTCAAAATTTTCGCAGTTCTGATGCTCGACAAGCATAACTAGAACGGCCTAGGTGAAAAGTACGCATACAGTTGTAATCGGGCGAGTTTCTACTTTCAGATGCAACAGAAATTTTGCGGATTGGTCAATCCGTTCGCGAGATATGGCAGTTTGGAGGTAAGAAACTCTTGAGAAACTCAAAATTTTCGCAGTTCAGATGCTCGACAAGCATAACTAGAACGGCCTAGAGGAAAAGTACGCATACAGTTGTAATCGGGCGAGTTTCCACTTTCAGATGCAACAGAAATTTTGCGGATTGGTCAATCCGTTCGCGAGATATGGCAGTTTGGAAGTAAGAAACGCTTGAGAAACTCAACATTTTCGCAGTTCTGATGCTCGAAACGAATTACTAGGGCGGCCTAGGGGAAAAGTACGCATACCGTTGTAATCGGGCGAGTTTCTACATTCAGATGCAACAGAAATTTTGCGGATTGGTCAATCCGTTCGCGAGATATGGCAGTTTGGAAGTAAGAAATGCTTGAGATACTCAAAATTTTCGCAGTTCTGATGCTCGAAACGAATAACTAGAACGGCCTAGGGGAAAAGTACGCATACCGTTGTAATCGGGCGAGTTTCTACCTTCAGATGCAACAGAAATTTTGCGGATTGGTCAATCCGTTCGCGAGATATGGCAGTTTGGAAGTAAGAAACGCTTGAGAAACTCAAAATTTTCGCAGTTCTGATGCTCGAAACGAATAACTAGAACGGCCTAGGGGAAAAGTACGCATACCGTTGTAATCGGGCGAGTTTCTACTTTCAGATGCAACAGAAATTTTGGGGATTGGTCAATCCGTTCGCGAGATATGGCAGTTTGGAGGTAAGCAACGCTTGAGAAACTCAAAATTTTCGCAGTTCTGTTGCTCGAAACGAATAACTAGAACGGCCTAGGGGAAAAGTACGCATACCGTTGTAATCGGGCGAGTTTCTACATTCAGATGCAACAGAAATTTTGCGGATTGGTCAATCCGTTCGCGAGATATGGCAGTTTGGAAGTAAGAAACGCTTGAGATACTCAAAATTTTCGCAGTTCTGATGCTCGACAAGCATAACTAGAACGGCATAGGGGAAAAGTACGCATACCGTTGTAATCGGGCGAGTTTCTACCTTCAGATGCAACAGAAATTTTGCGGATTGGTCAATCCGTTCGCGAGATATGGCAGTTTGGAAGTAAGAAACGCTTGAGAAACTCAAAATTTTCGCAGTTCTGATGCTCGAAACGAATAACTAGAACGGCCTAGGGGAAAAGTACGCACACAGTTGTAATCGGGCGAGTTTCTACATTCAGATGCAACAGAAATTTTGCGGATTGGTCAATCCGTTCGCGAGATATGGCAGTTTGGAAGTAAGAAACGCTTGAGATACTCAAAATTTTCGCAGTTCTGATGCTCGAAACCAATAACTAGAACGGCCTAGGGGAAAAGTACGCACACAGTTGTAATCGGGCGAGTTTCTACTTTCAGATGCAACAGAAATTTTGCGGATTGGTCAATCCGTTCGCGAGATATGGCAGTTTGGAGGTAAGAAACGCTTGAGAAACTCAAAATTTTCGCAGTTCTGATGCTCGAAACCAATAACTAGAACGGCCTAGGGGAAAAGTACGCATACCGTTGTAATCGGGCGAGTTTCTACCTTCAGATGCAACAGAAATTTTGCGGATTGGTCAATCCGTTCGCGAGATATGGCAGTTTGGAGGTAAGAAACGCTTGAGAAACTCAAAATTTTCGCAGTTCTGATGCTCGAAACGAATAACTAGAACGGCCTAGGGGAAAAGTACGCATACCGTTGTAATCGGGCGAGTTTCTACATTCAGATGCAACAGAAATTTTGCGGATTGGTCAATCCGTTCGCGAGATATGGCAGTTTGGAAGTAAGAAACGCTTGAGATACTCAAAATTTTCGCAGTTCTGATGCTCGAAACGAATAACTAGAACGGCCTAGGGGAAAAGTACGCATACCGTTGTAATCGGGCGAGTTTCTACCTGCAGATGCAACAGAAATTTTGCGGATTGGTCAATCCGTTCGCGAGATATGGCAGTTTGGAGGTAAGAAACGCTTGAGAAACTCAAAATTTTCGCAGTTCTGATGCTCGACAAGCATAACTAGAACGGCCTAGGTGAAAAGTACGCATACAGTTGTAATCGGGCGAGTTTCTACTTTCAGATGCAACAGAAATTTTGCGGATTGGTCAATCCGTTCGCGAGATATGGCAGTTTGGAGGTAAGAAACGCTTGAGAAACTCAAAATTTTCGCAGTTCTGGTGCTCGACAAGCATAACTAGAACGGCCTAGAGGAAAAGTACGCATACAGTTGTAATCGGGCGAGTTTCCACTTTCAGATGCAACAGAAATTTTGCGGATTGGTCAATCCGTTCGCGAGGTATGGCAGTTTGGAGGTAAGAAACGCTTGAGAAACTCAAAATTTTCGCAGTTCTGATGCTCGAAACCAATAACTAGAACGGCCTAGGGGAAAAGTACGCATACCGTTGTAATCGGGCGAGTTTCTACCTTCAGATGCAACAGAAATTTTGCGGATTGGTCAATCCGTTCGCGAGATATGGCAGTTTGGAGGTAAGAAACGCTTGAGAAACTCAAAATTTTCGCAGTTCTGATGCTCGAAACGAATAACTAGAACGGCCTAGGGGAAAAGTACGCATACCGTTGTAATCGGGCGAGTTTCTACTTTCAGATGCAACAGAAATTTTGCGGATTGGTCAATCCGTTCGCGAGATATGGCCGTTTGGAGGTAAGAAACGCTTGAGAAACTCAAAATTTTCGCAGTTCTGATGCTCGACAAGCATAACTAGAACGGCCTAGGTGAAAAGTACGCATACAGTTGTAATCGGGCGAGTTTCTACTTTCAGATGCAACAGAAATTTTGCGGATTGGTCAATCCGTTCGCGAGATATGGCAGTTTGGAGGTAAGAAACGCTTGAGAAACTCAAAATTTTCGCAGTTCTGGTGCTCGACAAGCATAACTAGGACGGCCTAGAGGAAAAGTACGCATACAGTTGTAATCGGGCGAGTTTCCACTTTCAGATGCAACAGAAATTTTGCGGATTGGTCAATCCGTTCGCGAGATATGGCAGTTTGGAAGTAAGAAACGCTTGAGAAACTCAAAATTTTCGCAGTTCTGATGCTGGAAACGAATTACTAGGGCGGCCTAGGGGAAAAGTACGCATACCGTTGTAATCGGGCGAGTTTCTACTTTCAGATGCAACAGAAATTTTGCGGATTGGTCAATTCGTTCGCGAGATATGGCAGTTTGGAGGTAAGAAACGCTTGAGAAACTCAAAATTTTCGCAGTTCTGATGCTCGAAACGAATAACTAGGACGGCCTAGGGGAAAAGTACGCATACCGTTGTAATCGGGCGAGTTTCTACTTTCAGATGCAACAGAAATTTTGCGGATTGGTCAATCCGTTCGCGAGATATGGCAGTTTGGAGGTAAGCAACGCTTGAGAAACTCAAAATTTTCGCAGTTCTGTTGCTCGAAACGAATAACTAGAACGGCCTAGGGGAAAAGTACGCACACAGTTGTAATCGGGCGAGTTTCTACTTTCAGATGCAACAGAAATTTTGCGGATTGGTCAATCCGTTCGCGAGATATGGCCGTTTGGAGGTAAGAAACGCTTGAGAAACTCAAAATTTTCGCAGTTCTGATGCTCGACAAGCATAACTAGAACGGCCTAGGTGAAAAGTACGCATACAGTTGTAATCGGGCGAGTTTCTACTTTCAGATGCAACAGAAATTTTGCGGATTGGTCAATCCGTTCGCGAGATATGGCAGTTTGGAGGTAAGAAACGCTTGAGAAACTCAAAATTTTCGCAGTTCTGGTGCTCGACAAGCATAACTAGGGCGGCCTAGAGGAAAAGTACGCATACAGTTGTAATCGGGCGAGTTTCCACTTTCAGATGCAACAGAAATTTTGCGGATTGGTCAATCCGTTCGCGAGATATGGCAGTTTGGAAGTAAGAAACGCTTGAGAAACTCAAAATTTTCGCAGTTCTGATGCTGGAAACGAATTACTAGGGCGGCCTAGGGGAAAAGTACGCATACCGTTGTAATCGGGCGAGTTTCTACTTTCAGATGCAACAGAAATTTTGCGGATTGGTCAATTCGTTCGCGAGATATGGCAGTTTGGAGGTAAGAAACGCTTGAGAAACTCAAAATTTTCGCAGTTCTGATGCTCGAAACGAATAACTAGAACGGCCTAGGGGAAAAGTACGCACACAGTTGTAATCGGGCGAGTTTCTACTTTCAGATGCAACAGAAATTTTGCGGATTGGTCAATCCGTTCGCGAGATATGGCAGTTTGGAGGTAAGAAACGCTTGAGAAACTCAAAATTTTCGCAGTTCTGGTGCTCGACAAGCATAACTAGAACGGCCTAGAGGAAAAGTACGCATACAGTTGTAATCGGGCGAGTTTCTACTTTCAGATGCAACAGAAATTTTGCGGATTGGTCAATCCGTTCGCGAGATATGGCAGTTTGGAGGTAAGAAACGCTTGAGAAACTCAAAATTTTCGCAGTTCTGTTGCTCGAAACGAATAACTAGAACGGCCTAGGGGAAAAGTACGCACACAGTTGTAATCGGGCGAGTTTCTACTTTCAGATGCAACAGAAATTTTGCCGATTGGTCAATCCGTTCGCGAGATATGGCAGTTTGGAGGTAAGAAACGCTTGAGAAACTCAAAATTTTCGCAGTTCTGGTGCTCGACAAGCATAACTAGAACGGCCTAGAGGAAAAGTACGCATACAGTTGTAATCGGGCGAGTTTCCACTTTCAGATGCAACAGAAATTTTGCGGATTGGTCAATCCGTTCGCGAGATATGGCAGTTTGGAAGTAAGAAACGCTTGAGAAACTCAAAATTTTCGCAGTTCTGATGCTGGAAACGAATTACTAGGGCGGCCTAGGGGAAAAGTACGCATACCGTTGTAATCGGGCGAGTTTCTACTTTCAGATGCAACAGAAATTTTGCGGATTGGTCAATTCGTTCGCGAGATATGGCAGTTTGGAGGTAAGAAACGCTTGAGAAACTCAAAATTTTCGCAGTTCTGATGCTCGAAACGAATAACTAGAACGGCCTAGGGGAAAAGTACGCATACCGTTGTAATCGGGCGAGTTTCTACATTCAGATGCAACAGAAATTTTGCGGATTGGTCAATCCGTTCGCGAGATATGGCAGTTTGGAAGTAAGAAACGCTTGAGATACTCAAAATTTTCGCAGTTCTGATGCTCGAAACGAATAACTAGAACGGCCTAGGGGAAAAGTACGCATACCGTTGTAATCGGGCGAGTTTCTACTTTCAGATGCAACAGAAATTTTGCGGATTGGTCAATCCGTTCGAGAGATATGGCAGTTTGGAGGTAAGCAACGCTTGAGAAACTCAAAATTTTCGAAGTTCTGTTGCTCGAAACGAATAACTAGAACGGCCTAGGGGAAAAGTACGCATACGGTTGTAATCGGGCGAGTTTCTACTTTCAGATGCAACAGAAATTTTGCGGATTGGTCAATCCGTTCGCGAGATATGGCAGTTTGGATGTAAGAAACGCTTGATGAACTCAAAATTTTCGCAGTTCTGATGCTCGACAGGCACAACTAGAACGGCCTAGGGGAAAAGTACGCATACCGTTGTAATCGGGCGGGTTTCTACTTTCAGATGCAACAGAAATTTTGCGGATTGGTCAATTCGTTCGCGAGATATGGCAGTTTGGAGGTAAGAAACGCTTGAGAAACTCAAAATTTTCGCAGTTCTGATGCTCGAAACGAATAACTATAACGGACTAGGGGAAAAGTACGCATACAGTTGTAATCGGGCGGGTTTCTACTCTCAGATGCAACAGAAATTTTGCGGATTGGTCAATCCGTTCGCGAGATATGGCAGTTTGGAGGTAAGAAACGCTTGAGAAACTCAAAATTTTCGCAGTTCTGATGCTCGAAACGAATAACTAGAACGGTCTAGGGGAAAAGTATGCATACAGTTGTAATCGGGCGAGTTTCTACCTTCAGATGCAACAGAAATTTTGCGGATTGGTCAATCCGTTCGCGAGATATGGCAGTTTGGAGGTAAGAAACGCTTGGGAAACTCAAAATTTTCGAAGTTCTGATGCTCGAAACGAATAACTAGAACGGACTGGGGGAAAAGTACGCATACAGTTGTAATCGGGCGAGTTTCTACTTTCAGATGCAACAGAAATTTTGCGGATTGGTCAATCCGTTCGCGAGATATGGCAGTTTGGAGGTAAGAAACGCTTGAGAAACTCAAAATTTTCGCAGTTCTGATGCTCGACAGGCACAACTAGAACGGCCTAGGGGAAAAGTACGCATAGTGTTGTAATCGGGCGAGTTTCTACTTTCAGATGCAACAGAAATTTTGCGGATTGGTCAATCCGTTCGCGAGATATGGCAGTTTGGAGGTAAGAAACGCTTGAGAAACTCAAAATTTTCGCAGTTCTGATGCTCGACAAGCATAACTAGAACGGCCTAGGGGAAAAGTACGCATACAGTTGTAATCGGGCGAGTTTCCACTTTCAGATGCAACAGAAATTTTGCGGATTGGTCAATCCGTTCGCGAGATATGGCAGTTTGGAAGTAAGAAACGCTTGAGAAACTCAAAATTTTCGCAGTTCCGATGCTCGAAACGAATTACTAGGGCGGCCTAGGGGAAAAGTACGCATACCGTTGTAATCGGGCGAGTTTCTGCTTTCAGATGCATCAGAAATTTTGCGGATTGGTCAATCCGTTCGCGAGATGTGCCAGTTTGTAGGTAAGAAACGCTTGAGAAACTCAAAATTTTCGCAGTTCTGATGCTCGAAACGAATAACTAGAACGGCCTAGGGGAAAAGTACGCATACCGTTGTAATCGGGCGAGTTTCTACCTTCAGATGCAACAGAAATTTTGCGTATTGGTCAATCCGTTCGCGAGATATGGCAGTTTGGAAGTAAGAAACGCTTGAGATACTCAAAATTTTCGCAGTTCTGATGCTCGACAGGCACAACTAGAACGGCCTAGGGGAAAAGTACGCATAGTGTTGTAATCGGGCGAGTTTCTACTTTCAGATGCAACAGAAATTTTGCGGATTGGTCAATCCGTTCGCGAGATATGGCAGTTTGGAGGTAAGAAACGCTTGATGAACTCAAAATTTTCGCAGTTCTGATGCTCGACAGGCACAACTAGAACGGCCTAGGGGAAAAGTACGGATACCGTTGTAATCGGGCTAGTTTCTACTTTCAGATGCAACAGAAATTTTGCGGATTGGTCAATTCGTTCGCGAGATATGGCAGTTTGGAGGTAAGAAACGCTTGAGAAACTAAAAATTTTCGCAGTTCTGCTGCTCGAAACGAATAACTATAACGGACTAGGGGAAAAGTACGCATACAGTTGTAATCGGGCGGGTTTCTACTCTCAGATGCAACAGAAATTTTGCGGATTGGTCAATCCGTTCGCGAGATATGGCAGTTTGGAGGTAAGAAACGCTTGAGAAACTCAAAATTTTCGCAGTTCTGATGCTCGAAACGAACAACTAGAACGGCCTAGGGGAAAAGTACGCATAGTGTTGTAATCGGGCGAATTTCTACTTTCAGATGCAACAGAAATTTTGCGGATTGGTCAATCCGTTCGCGAGATATGGCAGTTTGGAGGTAAGAAACGCTTGAGAAACTCAAAATTTTCACAGTACTGATGCTCGAAACGAATAACCAGAACGGCCTAGGGGAAAAGTACGCATACCGTTGTAATCGGGTGAGTTTCTACTTTCAGATGCAACAGAAATTTTGCGGATTGGTCAATCCGTTCGCGAGATATGGCAGTTTGGAGGTAAGAAACGCTTGGGAAACTCAAAATTTTCGCAGTTCCGATGCTCGAAACGAATAACTAGAACGGTCTAGGGGAAAAGTATGCATACAGTTGTAATCGGGCGAGTTTCTACCTTCAGATGCACCAGAAATGTTGCGGATTGGTCAATCCGTTCGCGAGATATGGCAGTTTGGAAGTAAGAAACGTTTGAGAAACTCAAAATTTTCACAGTTCTGATGCTCGAAACGAATAACCAGAACGGCCTAGGGGAAAAGTACGCATACCGTTGTAATCGGGCGAGTTTCTACTTTCAGATGCAACAGAAATTTTGCGGATTGGTCAATCCGTTCGCGAGATATGGCAGTTTGGAAGTAAGAAACGCTTGAGAAACTCAAAATTTTCGCAGTTCTGATGCTCGAAACGTATAACTAGAACGGCCTAGGGGAAAAGTACGCATACCGTTGTAATCGGGCGAGTTTCTACTTTCAGATGCAACAGAAATTTTGGGGATTGGTCAATCCGTTCGCGAGATATGGCAGTTTGGAGGTAAGAAACGCTTGAGAAACTCAAAATTTTCGCAGTTCTGATGCTCGAAACGAATAACTAGAACGGCCTAGGGGAAAAGTACGCATACCGTTGTAATCGGGCGAGTTTCTACATTCAGATGCAACAGAAATTTTGCGGATTGGTCAATCCGTTCGCGAGATATGGCAGTTTGGAAGTAAGAAACGCTTGAGATACTCAAAATTTTCGCAGTTCTGATGCTCGAAACGAATAACTAGAACGGCCTAGGGGAAAAGTACGCATACCGTTGTAATCGGGCGAGTTTCTACTTTCAGATGCAACAGAAATTTTGCGGATTGGTCAATCCGTTCGAGAGATATGGCAGTTTGGAGGTAAGCAACGCTTGAGAAACTCAAAATTTTCGAAGTTCTGTTGCTCGAAACGAATAACTAGAACGGCCTAGGGGAAAAGTACGCATACGGTTGTAATCGGGCGAGTTTCTACTTTCAGATGCAACAGAAATTTTGCGGATTGGTCAATCCGTTCGCGAGATATGGCAGTTTGGATGTAAGAAACGCTTGATGAACTCAAAATTTTCGCAGTTCTGATGCTCGACAGGCACAACTAGAACGGCCTAGGGGAAAAGTACGCATACCGTTGTAATCGGGCGGGTTTCTACTTTCAGATGCAACAGAAATTTTGCGGATTGGTCAATTCGTTCGCGAGATATGGCAGTTTGGAGGTAAGAAACGCTTGAGAAACTCAAAATTTTCGCAGTTCTGATGCTCGAAACGAATAACTATAACGGACTAGGGGAAAAGTACGCATACAGTTGTAATCGGGCGGGTTTCTACTCTCAGATGCAACAGAAATTTTGCGGATTGGTCAATCCGTTCGCGAGATATGGCAGTTTGGAGGTAAGAAACGCTTGAGAAACTCAAAATTTTCGCAGTTCTGATGCTCGAAACGAATAACTAGAACGGTCTAGGGGAAAAGTATGCATACAGTTGTAATCGGGCGAGTTTCTACCTTCAGATGCAACAGAAATTTTGCGGATTGGTCAATCCGTTCGCGAGATATGGCAGTTTGGAGGTAAGAAACGCTTGGGAAACTCAAAATTTTCGAAGTTCTGATGCTCGAAACGAATAACTAGAACGGACTGGGGGAAAAGTACGCATACAGTTGTAATCGGGCGAGTTTCTACTTTCAGATGCAACAGAAATTTTGCGGATTGGTCAATCCGTTCGCGAGATATGGCAGTTTGGAGGTAAGAAACGCTTGAGAAACTCAAAATTTTCGCAGTTCTGATGCTCGACAGGCACAACTAGAACGGCCTAGGGGAAAAGTACGCATAGTGTTGTAATCGGGCGAGTTTCTACTTTCAGATGCAACAGAAATTTTGCGGATTGGTCAATCCGTTCGCGAGATATGGCAGTTTGGAGGTAAGAAACGCTTGAGAAACTCAAAATTTTCGCAGTTCTGATGCTCGACAAGCATAACTAGAACGGCCTAGGGGAAAAGTACGCATACAGTTGTAATCGGGCGAGTTTCCACTTTCAGATGCAACAGAAATTTTGCGGATTGGTCAATCCGTTCGCGAGATATGGCAGTTTGGAAGTAAGAAACGCTTGAGAAACTCAAAATTTTCGCAGTTCCGATGCTCGAAACGAATTACTAGGGCGGCCTAGGGGAAAAGTACGCATACCGTTGTAATCGGGCGAGTTTCTGCTTTCAGATGCATCAGAAATTTTGCGGATTGGTCAATCCGTTCGCGAGATGTGCCAGTTTGTAGGTAAGAAACGCTTGAGAAACTCAAAATTTTCGCAGTTCTGATGCTCGAAACGAATAACTAGAACGGCCTAGGGGAAAAGTACGCATACCGTTGTAATCGGGCGAGTTTCTACCTTCAGATGCAACAGAAATTTTGCGTATTGGTCAATCCGTTCGCGAGATATGGCAGTTTGGAAGTAAGAAACGCTTGAGATACTCAAAATTTTCGCAGTTCTGATGCTCGAAACGAATAACTAGAACGGCCTAGGGGAAAAGTACGCATACCGTTGTAATCGGGCGAGTTTCTACTTTCAGATGCAACAGAAATTTTGCGGATTGGTCAATCCGTTCGCGAGATATGGCAGTTTGGAGGTAAGAAACGCTTGATGAACTCAAAATTTTCGCAGTTCTGATGCTCGACAGGCACAACTAGAACGGCCTAGGGGAAAAGTACGCATACCGTTGTAATCGGGCTAGTTTCTACTTTCAGATGCAACAGAAATTTTGCGGATTGGTCAATTCGTTCGCGAGATATGGCAGTTTGGAGGTAAGAAACGCTTGAGAAACTAAAAATTTTCGCAGTTCTGCTGCTCGAAACGAATAACTATAACGGACTAGGGGAAAAGTACGCATACAGTTGTAATCGGGCGGGTTTCTACTCTCAGATGCAACAGAAATTTTGCGGATTGGTCAATCCGTTCGCGAGATATGGCAGTTTGGAGGTAAGAAACGCTTGAGAAACTCAAAATTTTCGCAGTTCTGATGCTCGAAACGAACAACTAGAACGGCCTAGGGGAAAAGTACGCATAGTGTTGTAATCGGGCGAATTTCTACTTTCAGATGCAACAGAAATTTTGCGGATTGGTCAATCCGTTCGCGAGATATGGCAGTTTGGAGGTAAGAAACGCTTGAGAAACTCAAAATTTTCACAGTACTGATGCTCGAAACGAATAACCAGAACGGCCTAGGGGAAAAGTACGCATACCGTTGTAATCGGGTGAGTTTCTACTTTCAGATGCAACAGAAATTTTGCGGATTGGTCAATCCGTTCGCGAGATATGGCAGTTTGGAGGTAAGAAACGCTTGGGAAACTCAAAATTTTCGCAGTTCCGATGCTCGAAACGAATAACTAGAACGGTCTAGGGGAAAAGTATGCATACAGTTGTAATCGGGCGAGTTTCTACCTTCAGATGCACCAGAAATTTTGCGGATTGGTCAATCCGTTCGCGAGATATGGCAGTTTGGAAGTAAGAAACGTTTGAGAAACTCAAAATTTTCACAGTTCTGATGCTCGAAACGAATAACCAGAACGGCCTAGGGGAAAAGTACGCATACCGTTGTAATCGGGCGAGTTTCTACTTTCAGATGCAACAGAAATTTTGCGGATTGGTCAATCCGTTCGCGAGATATGGCAGTTTGGAGGTAAGAAACGCTTGAGAAACTCAAAATTTTCACAGTACTGATGCTCGAAACGAATAACCAGAACGGCCTAGGGGAAAAGTACGCATACCGTTGTAATCGGGTGAGTTTCTACTTTCAGATGCAACAGAAATTTTGCGGATTGGTCAATCCGTTCGCGAGATATGGCAGTTTGGAGGTAAGAAACGCTTGGGAAACTCAAAATTTTCGCAGTTCCGATGCTCGAAACGAATAACTAGAACGGTCTAGGGGAAAAGTATGCATACAGTTGTAATCGGGCGAGTTTCTACCTTCAGATGCACCAGAAATTTTGCGGATTGGTCAATCCGTTCGCGAGATATGGCAGTTTGGAAGTAAGAAACGTTTGAGAAACTCAAAATTTTCACAGTTCTGATGCTCGAAACGAATAACCAGAACGGCCTAGGGGAAAAGTACGCATACCGTTGTAATCGGGCGAGTTTCTACTTTCAGATGCAACAGAAATTTTGCGGATTGGTCAATCCGTTCGCGAGATATGGCAGTTTGGAAGTAAGAAACGCTTGAGAAACTCAAAATTTTCGCAGTTCTGATGCTCGAAACGTATAACTAGAACGGCCTAGGGGAAAAGTACGCATACCGTTGTAATCGGGCGAGTTTCTACTTTCAGATGCAACAGAAATTTTGGGGATTGGTCAATCCGTTCGCGAGATATGGCAGTTTGGAGGTAAGAAACGCTTGGGAAACTCAAAATTTTCGCAGTTCCGATGCTCGAAACGAATAACTAGAACGGTCTAGGGGAAAAGTATGCATACAGTTGTAATCGGGCGAGTTTCTACCTTCAGATGCACCAGAAATTTTGCGGATTGGTCAATCCGTTCGCGAGATATGGCAGTTTGGAAGTAAGAAACGCTTGAGAAACTCAAAATTTTCACAGTTCTGATGCTCGAAACGAATAACCAGAACGGCCTAGGGGAAAAGTACGCATACCGTTGTAATCGGGCGAGTTTCTACTTTCAGATGCAACAGAAATTTTGCGGATTGGTCAATCCGTTCGCGAGATATGGCAGTTTGGAAGTAAGAAACGCTTGAGAAACTCAAAATTTTCGCAGTTCTGATGCTCGAAACGTATAACTAGAACGGCCTAGGGGAAAAGTACGCATACCGTTGTAATCGGGCGAGTTTCTACTTTCAGATGCAACAGAAATTTTGGGGATTGGTCAATCCGTTCGCGAGATATGGCAGTTTGGAGGTAAGCAACGCTTGAGAAACTCAAAATTTTCGCAGTTCTGTTGCTCGAAACGAATAACTAGGACGGCCTAGGGGAAAAGTAAGCACACAGTTGTAATCGGGCGAGTTTCTACTTTCAGATGCAACAGAAATTTTGCGGATTGGTCAATCCGTTCGCGAGATATGGCAGTTTGGAGGTAAGAAACGCTTGAGAAACTCAAAATTTTCGCAGTTCTGATGCTCGACAAGCATAACTAGAACGGCATAGGGGAAAAGTACGCATACAGCTGTAATCGGGCGAGTTTCCACTTTCAGATGCAACAGAAATTTTTCGGATTGGTCAATTCGTTCGCGAGATATGGCAGTTTGGAGGTAAGAAACGCTTGAGAAATTCAAAATTTTCGCAGTTCTGATGCTCGAAACGAATAACTAGAACGGCCTGGGGGAAAAGTACGCATACCGTTGTAATCGGGCGAGTTTCTACCTTCAGATGCAACAGAAATTTTGCGGATTGGTCAATCCGTTCCCGAGATATGGCAGTTTGGAAGTAAGAAACGCTTGAGAAACTCAAAATTTTCGCAGTTCTGATGCTCGAAACGAATAACTAGAACGGCCTAGGGGAAAAGTACGCATACCGTTGTGATCGGGCGAGTTTCTACCTTCAGATGTAACAGAAATTTTGCGGATTGGTCAATCCGTTCGCGAGATATGGCAGTTTGGAAGTAAGAAACGCTTGAGAAACTCAAAATTTTCGCAGTTCTGATGCTCGAAACGAATAACTAGAACGGCCTAGGGGAAAAGTACGCATACCGTTGTAATCGGGCGAGTTTCTACTTTCAGATGCAACAGAAATTTTGGGGATTGGTCAATCCGTTCGCGAGATATGGCAGTTTGGAGGTAAGCAACGCTTGAGAAACTCAAAATTTTCGCAGTTCTGTTGCTCGAAACGAATAACTAGAACGGCCTAGGGGAAAAGTACGCATACCGTTGTAATCGGGCGAGTTTCTACTTTCAGATGCAACAGAAATTTTGGGGATTGGTCAATCCGTTCGCGAGATATGGCAGTTTGGAGGTAAGCAACGCTTGAGAAACTCAAAATTTTCGCAGTTCTGTTGCTCGAAACGAATAACTAGAACGGCCTAGGGGAAAAGTACGCACACAGTTGTAATCGGGCGAGTTTCTACTTTCAGATGCAACAGAAATTTTGCGGATTGGTCAATCCGTTCGCGAGATATGGCAGTTTGGAGGTAAGAAACGCTTGAGAAACTCAAAATTTTCGCAGTTCTGATGCTCGACAAGCATAACTAGAACGGCCTAGGTGAAAAGTACGCATACAGTTGTAATCGGGCGAGTTTCCACATTCAGATGCAACAGAAATTTTGCGGATTGGTCAATCCGTTCGCGAGATATGGCAGTTTGGAAGTAAGAAACGCTTGAGAAACTCAAAATTTTCGCAGTTCTGATGCTCGAAACGAATTACTAGGGCGGCCTAGGGGAAAAGTACGCATACCGTTGTAATCGGGCGAGTTTCTGCTTTCAGATGCATCAGCAATTTTGCGGATTGGTCAATCCGTTCGCGAGATGTGGCAGTTTGTAGGTAAGAAACGCTTGAGGAACTCAAAATTTTCGCAGTTCTGATGCTCGAAACGAATAACTAGAACGGCCTAGGGGAAAAGTACGCACACCGTTGTAATCGGGCGAGTTTCTACTTTCAGATGCAACAGAAATTTTGCGGATTGGTCAATCCGTTCGCGAGATATGGCAGTTTGGAGGTAAGAAACGCTTGAGAAACTCAAAATTTTCGCAGTTCTGATGCTCGAAGCGAATAACTAGCACGGCCTAGGGGAAAAGTACGCATACCGTTGTAATCGGGCGAGTTTCTACATTCAGATGCAACAGAAATTTTGCGGATTGGTCAATCCGTTCGCGAGATATGGCAGTTTGGAAGTAAGAAACGCTTGAGATACTCAAAATTTTCGCAGTTCTGATGCTCGAAACCAATAACTAGAACGGCCTAGGGGAAAAGTACGCATACCGTTGTAATCGGGCGAGTTTCTACCTTCAGAGGCAACAGAAATTTTGCGGATTGGTCAATCCGTTCGCGAGATATGGCAGTTTGGAAGTAAGAAACGCTTGAGAAACTCAAAATTTTCGCAGTTCTGATGCTCGAAACGAATAACTAGAACGGCCTAGGGGAAAAGTACGCATACCGCTGTGATCGGGCGAGTTTCTACTTTCAGATGCAACAGAAATTTTGCGGATTGGTCAATCCGTTCGCGAGATATGGCAGTTTGGAGGTAAGCAACGCTTGAGAAACTCAAAATTTTCGCAGTTCTGTTGCTCGAAACGAATAACTAGAACGGCCTAGGGGAAAAGTACGCACACGGTTGTAATCGGGCGAGTTTCTACTTTCAGATGCAACAGAAATTTTGCGGATTGGTCAATCCGTTCGCGAGATATGGCAGTTTGGAGGTAAGAAACGCTTGAGAAACTCAAAATTTTCGCAGTTCTGGTGCTCGACAAGCATAACTAGAACGGCCTAGAGGAAAAGTACGCATACAGTTGTAATCGGGCGAGTTTCCACTTTCAGATGCAACAGAAATTTTGCGGATTGGTCAATCCGTTCGCGAGATATGGCAGTTTGGAAGTAAGAAACGCTTGAGAAACTCAAAATTTTCGCAGTTCTGATGCTGGAAACGAATTACTAGGGCGGCCTAGGGGAAAAGTACGCATACCGTTGTAATCGGGCAGGTTTCTACTTTCAGATGCAACAGAAATTTTGCGGATTGGTCAATTCGTTCGCGAGATATGGCAGTTTGGAGGTAAGAAACGCTTGAGAAACTCAAAATTTTCGCAGTTCTGATGCTCGAAACGAATAACTAGAACGGCCTAGGGGAAAAGTACGCATACCGTTGTAATCGGGCGAGTTTCTACATTCAGATGCAACAGAAATTTTGCGGATTGGTCAATCCGTTCGCGAGATATGGCAGTTTGGAAGTAAGAAACGCTTGAGAAACTCAAAATTTTCGCAGTTCTGATGCTCGAAACGAATTACTAGGGCGGCCTAGGGGAAAAGTACGCATACCGTTGTAATCGGGCGAGTTTCTGCTTTCAGATGCATCAGCAATTTTGCGGATTGGTCAATCCGTTCGCGAGATGTGGCAGTTTGTAGGTAAGAAACGCTTGAGGAACTCAAAATTTTCGCAGTTCTGATGCTCGAAACGAATAACTAGAACGGCCTAGGGGAAAAGTACGCACACCGTTGTAATCGGGCGAGTTTCTACTTTCAGATGCAACAGAAATTTTGCGGATTGGTCAATCCGTTCGCGAGATATGGCAGTTTGGAGGTAAGAAACGCTTGAGAAACTCAAAATTTTCGCAGTTCTGATGCTCGAAGCGAATAACTAGCACGGCCTAGGGGAAAAGTACGCATACCGTTGTAATCGGGCGAGTTTCTACATTCAGATGCAACAGAAATTTTGCGGATTGGTCAATCCGTTCGCGAGATATGGCAGTTTGGAAGTAAGAAACGCTTGGGATACTCAAAATTTTCGCAGTTCTGATGCTCGAAACCAATAACTAGAACGGCCTAGGGGAAAAGTACGCATACCGTTGTAATCGGGCGAGTTTCTACCTTCAGATGCAACAGAAATTTTGCGGATTGGTCAATCCGTTCGCGAGATATGGCAGTTTGGAGGTAAGCAACGCTTGAGAAACTCAAAATTTTCGCAGTTCTGTTGCTCGAAACGAATAACTAGAACGGCCTAGGGGAAAAGTACGCATACCGCTGTGATCGGGCGAGTTTCTACTTTCAGATGCAACAGAAATTTTGCGGATTGGTCAATCCGTTCGCGAGATATGGCAGTTTGGAGGTAAGCAACGCTTGAGAAACTCAAAATTTTCGCAGTTCTGTTGCTCGAAACGAATAACTAGAACGGCCTAGGGGAAAAGTACGCACACGGTTGTAATCGGGCGAGTTTCTACTTTCAGATGCAACAGAAATTTTGCGGATTGGTCAATCCGTTCGCGAGATATGGCAGTTTGGAGGTAAGAAACGCTTGAGAAACTCAAAATTTTCGCAGTTCTGGTGCTCGACAAGCATAACTAGAACGGCCTAGAGGAAAAGTACGCATACAGTTGTAATCGGGCGAGTTTCCACTTTCAGATGCAACAGAAATTTTGCGGATTGGTCAATCCGTTCGCGAGATATGGCAGTTTGGAAGTAAGAAACGCTTGAGAAACTCAAAATTTTCGCAGTTCTGATGCTCGAAACGAATAACTAGAACGGCCTAGGGGAAAAGTACGCATACCGTTGTAATCGGGCGAGTTTCTACCTTCAGATGCAACAGAAATTTTGCGGATTGGTCAATCCGTTCGCGAGATATGGCAGTTTGGAAGTAAGAAACGCTTGAGAAACTCAAAATTTTCGCAGTTCTGATGCTCGAAACGAATAACTAGAACGGCCTAGGGGAAAAGTACGCATACCGTTGTAATCGGGCGAGTTTCTACTTTCAGATGCAACAGAAATTTTGCGGATTGGTCAATCCGTTCGCGAGATATGGCAGTTTGGAGGTAAGCAACGCTTGAGAAACTCTAAATTTTCGCAGTTCTGTTGCTCGAAACGAATAACTAGAACGGCCTAGGGGAAAAGTACGCACACAGTTGTAATCGGGCGAGTTTCTACTTTCAGATGCAACAGAAATTTTGCGGATTGGTCAATCCGTTCGCGAGATATGGCAGTTTGGAGGTAAGAAACGCTTGAGAAACTCAAAATTTTCGCAGTTCTGATGCTCGACAAGCATAACTAGAACGGCCTAGAGGAAAAGTACGCATACAGTTGTAATCGGGCGAGTTTCCACTTTCAGATGCAACAGAAATTTTGCGGATTGGTCAATCCGTTCGCGAGATATGGCAGTTTGGAAGTAAGAAACGCTTGAGAAACTCAAAATTTTCGCAGTTCTGATGCTGGAAACGAATTACTAGGGCGGCCTAGGGGAAAAGTACGCATACCGTTGTAATCGGGCGACTTTCTACTTTCAGATGCAACAGAAATTTTGCGGATTGGTCAATTCGTTCGCGAGATATGGCAGTTTGGAGGTAAGAAACGCTTGAGAAACTCAAAATTTTCGCAGTTCTGATGCTCGAAACGAATAACTAGAACGGCCTAGGGGAAAAGTACGCATACCGTTGTAATCGGGCGAGTTTCTACCTTCAGATGCAACAGAAATTTTGCGGATTGGTCAATCCGTTCGCGAGATATGGCAGTTTGGAAGTAAGAGACGCTTGAGAAACTCAAAATTTTCGCAGTTCTGATGCTCGAAACGAATAACTAGAACGGCCTAGGGGAAAAGTACGCATACCGTTGTAATCGGGCGAGTTTCTACTTTCAGATGCAACAGAAATTTTGCGGATTGGTCAATCCGTTCGCGAGATATGGCAGTTTGGAGGTAAGCAACGCTTGAGAAACTCAAAATTTTCGCAGTTCTGTTGCTCGAAACGAATAACTAGAACGGCCTAGGGGAAAAGTACGCACACAGTTGTAATCGGGCGAGTTTCTACTTTCAGATGCAACAGAAATTTTGCGGATTTGTCAATCCGTTCGCGAGATATGGCAGTTTGGAGGTAAGAAACGCTTGAGAAACTCAAAATTTTCGCAGTTCTGATGCTCGACAAGCATAACTAGAACGGCCTAGGTGAAAAGTACGCATACAGTTGTAATCGGGCGAGTTTCTACTTTCAGATGCAACAGAAATTTTGCGGATTGGTCAATCCGTTCGCGAGATATGGCAGTTTGGAGGTAAGAAACGCTTGAGAAACTCAAAATTTTCGCAGTTCTGGTGCTCGACAAGCATAACTAGAACGTCCTAGAGGAAAAGTACGCATACAGTTGTAATCGGGCGAGTTTCCACTTTCAGATGCAACAGAAATTTTGCGGATTGGTCAATCCGTTCGCGAGATATGGCAGTTTGGAAGTAAGAAACGCTTGAGAAACTCAAAATTTTCGCAGTTCTGATGCTGGAAACGAATTACTAGGGCGGCCTAGGGGAAAAGTACGCATACCGTTGTAATCGGGCGAGTTTCTACTTTCAGATGCAACAGAAATTTTGCGGATTGGTCAATTCGTTCGCGAGATATGGCAGTTTGGAGGTAAGAAACGCTTGAGAAACTCAAAATTTTCGCAGTTCTGATGCTCGAAACGAATAACTAGAACGGCCTAGGGGAAAAGTACGCACACAGTTGTAATCGGGCGAGTTTCTACTTTCAGATGCAACAGAAATTTTGCGGATTGGTCAATCCGTTCGCGAGATATGGCAGTTTGGAGGTAAGAAACGCTTGAGAAACTCAAAATTTTCGCAGTTCTGGTGCTCGACAAGCATAACTAGAACGGCCTAGAGGAAAAGTACGCATACAGTTGTAATCGGGCGAGTTTCTACTTTCAGATGCAACAGAAATTTTGCGGATTGGTCAATCCGTTCGCGAGATATGGCAGTTTGGAGGTAAGAAACGCTTGAGAAACTCAAAATTTTCGCAGTTCTGTTGCTCGAAACGAATAACTAGAACGGCCTAGGGGAAAAGTACGCACACAGTTGTAATCGGGCGAGTTTCCACTTTCAGATGCAACAGAAATTTTGCGGATTGGTCAATCCGTTCGCGAGATATGGCAGTTTGGAAGTAAGAAACGCTTGAGAAACTCAAAATTTTCGCAGTTCTGATGCTGGAAACGAATTACTAGGGCGGCCTAGGGGAAAAGTACGCATACCGTTGTAATCGGGCGAGTTTCTACCTTCAGATGCAACAGAAATTTTGCGGATTGGTCAATCCGTTCGCGAGATATGGCAGTTTGGAAGTAAGAAACGCTTGAGAAACTCAAAATTTTCGCAGTTCTGATGCTCGAAACGAATAACTAGAACGGCCTAGGGGAAAAGTACGCATACCGCTGTGATCGGGCGAGTTTCTACTTTCAGATGCAACAGAAATTTTGCGGATTGGTCAATCCGTTCGCGAGATATGGCAGTTTGGAGGTAAGCAACGCTTGAGAAACTCAAAATTTTCGCAGTTCTGTTGCTCGAAACGAATAACTAGAACGGCCTAGGGGAAAAGTACGCACACGGTTGTAATCGGGCGAGTTTCTACTTTCAGATGCAACAGAAATTTTGCGGATTGGTCAATCCGTTCGCGAGATATGGCAGTTTGGAGGTAAGAAACGCTTGAGAAACTCAAAATTTTCGCAGTTCTGGTGCTCGACAAGCATAACTAGAACGGCCTAGAGGAAAAGTACGCATACAGTTGTAATCGGGCGAGTTTCCACTTTCAGATGCAACAGAAATTTTGCGGATTGGTCAATCCGTTCGCGAGATATGGCAGTTTGGAAGTAAGAAACGCTTGAGAAACTCAAAATTTTCGCAGTTCTGATGCTCGAAACGAATAACTAGAACGGCCTAGGGGAAAAGTACGCATACCGTTGTAATCGGGCGAGTTTCTACCTTCAGATGCAACAGAAATTTTGCGGATTGGTCAATCCGTTCGCGAGATATGGCAGTTTGGAAGTAAGAAACGCTTGAGAAACTCAAAATTTTCGCAGTTCTGATGCTCGAAACGAATAACTAGAACGGCCTAGGGGAAAAGTACGCATACCGTTGTAATCGGGCGAGTTTCTACTTTCAGATGCAACAGAAATTTTGCGGATTGGTCAATCCGTTCGCGAGATATGGCAGTTTGGAGGTAAGCAACGCTTGAGAAACTCTAAATTTTCGCAGTTCTGTTGCTCGAAACGAATAACTAGAACGGCCTAGGGGAAAAGTACGCACACAGTTGTAATCGGGCGAGTTTCTACTTTCAGATGCAACAGAAATTTTGCGGATTGGTCAATCCGTTCGCGAGATATGGCAGTTTGGAGGTAAGAAACGCTTGAGAAACTCAAAATTTTCGCAGTTCTGATGCTCGACAAGCATAACTAGAACGGCCTAGAGGAAAAGTACGCATACAGTTGTAATCGGGCGAGTTTCCACTTTCAGATGCAACAGAAATTTTGCGGATTGGTCAATCCGTTCGCGAGATATGGCAGTTTGGAAGTAAGAAACGCTTGAGAAACTCAAAATTTTCGCAGTTCTGATGCTGGAAACGAATTACTAGGGCGGCCTAGGGGAAAAGTACGCATACCGTTGTAATCGGGCGACTTTCTACTTTCAGATGCAACAGAAATTTTGCGGATTGGTCAATTCGTTCGCGAGATATGGCAGTTTGGAGGTAAGAAACGCTTGAGAAACTCAAAATTTTCGCAGTTCTGATGCTCGAAACGAATAACTAGAACGGCCTAGGGGAAAAGTACGCATACCGTTGTAATCGGGCGAGTTTCTACCTTCAGATGCAACAGAAATTTTGCGGATTGGTCAATCCGTTCGCGAGATATGGCAGTTTGGAAGTAAGAAACGCTTGAGAAACTCAAAATTTTCGCAGTTCTGATGCTCGAAACGAATAACTAGAACGGCCTAGGGGAAAAGTACGCATACCGTTGTAATC